>NC_083589.1:45060834-45320834 GCF_027579695.1 Neoarius graeffei
TTAATTTGAAGGGATTCCCTAGGAAATAATGTGCATGAAATCGCTCGCTTTGTGCAGTCAAGCAGACAGAGGAAGTCCGTGTGCGCATGCGCAGGTTTATCTTCTTCTTTTGGGTTTTACGGCAGCTGGCATCCACAGTGTTGCATTACTGCCATTTACAGGTTTACCTTTGAGCGTGCACTGACAGTTACAACATTCTGTCGCTAAACGAACAGCTGATCACACCGAGGTGCTCGCTGACCGCCGATATTTATTAGTTTGGTGCTGCATTTCCTTTCCTTCACAACATAATGTCTTTTCTTCTCACTTTCCGTTACTGTCGTCGGTCTTTCACGTTTCATTCACACACTCATGTCCTCCATTTTTCTCACCTGTTTCAAATATGTATCCCACAATGCCTTGCGTGAACAGGGAAAGCCCACCATGTGTTGCATGACGTAGTATCTTGAATTGGGTCCTGGTGAAGCAGGAAAAAATAGCGGAGAATTTAGGGCCACATGGCTCTAAATTCATTAATTGTTCTATTTTAAAAAAACTCCAAAAATTGGAAGTCTGTGATTCAAATTCATCAGCTTTTGGTCCATTAAACAAAAATAACTGGGTGTCAGGGAAAATTCTTTTTATGACCTACACTTGAAAAATCTGAAAGGTACTTGTATTAAAATACTTTAATACAAGTATTAGTTACTTTGTTGATGTTACATACAGTGAAGCTGAAATAATGTCCTTTAAGGGAACCTTAATATAAAGTGCTACCATAAAATATTATTCAAAACTTCAGTTTATATTTTCTTATCTATCTTAATATTATCTGTATTAAAACATACACAAGTATCGCTAATACACGGACATTTTCACATAATTGCAGTAACTAAGTTTATACAGTCTGCTGATGTGAGTATTGTTACTTCACATTTTATTTGTTTATGAATGTCAGACATACATGAAAATATCAATTTTCCTTAATATTCAATATTTATTCCTATTTTCTCTTTCTTCATTTATACTACATTTGATACCAAAGTGGTTTATAAGTCTACTGAGGTGTAAAGTGTAATGAGTTATTTAAATGCTCATGCTGAATAATTTTATGCATTATGAAGGACATAGGAATAGTGATTGGATGTGGTTATTACATCAGTCAACTTCGGTTATGTCATGGTCATGTTATCAGGACAGGATATGCAAATACCTTGTATTTTTCAAACCCATTTAAAAACAACAACAAAGCTTTTATAATGTCTTGAAATGGCTGATTCAGTTTTTCTACTTAAATAGGAAACTTGATGTTTACAGCAATAAATAAATCCTTTAATTGCATAGCAGTCACATAGCACGGTCCTTTTCCTTGACCTGTGTTGTATAACTAGCTGATAATAACGCTGATAGATTTGGCTGTGATATCCTTGTGTGCTAAAGTCAAGAGGGAAATCATGATGCAGTTCCTCTGTAGTTTGCCTGATTTGTGTGATGAAAATGTTCTTACCTGTCTGTGACAGTAGGTCTGATGAATAGAGTCTTTTCCTGTCAGTGAGACACTGGTCTTTTTAGATATTTTAGTATTCGCCGCTAAGACATAGTCGGATATAAAGCTTTATTTGTTTCCTCTTTTCAGGCTTTGTAACTGAGTGCAAAGGGAAGTTTCTACGCCAGCATCTTCTATATGGTCCAATCCAAATTTAAAGCAGAAAAAAGTGACTTGTCATTGTTTTTGTTTTGTTTTTTAAATTGCACAACAAAATTAATTGTCTTGATAAAAAATACATTAGTATTTCCAGAATTCAAAGAAACTGAGAATGTAATGTTACTGCATGTTTTTTTAATGGTTTTTTTACATCCTTATCTGACTTGTTAACAGCAGCTATTGCAGATTTCTCTAATTTACATCAGTATCTAATGGAAATACAGCATAAACATATCCAAAGACATGCAGTTAGGTTAACATGGGACAACCTTGGGCTGAAGTGCCCAAGAGTGGCGGCGCGCATGTACGCAGCGGCTTTGCTCTCCAATGATGAACTAAATTTCATTGTACATTTGTGCAGTGACAATAAAGGCTTTCTATTCTATTCTAAACCTAAACGGCCTTTCAATGTCATAAAATCGATGAAATTTAGTTCCCTCTGAAATTTGGTCATTGTGATATATGTTTATTTCTGTAATATCTCACAAAATATCAGGCCATTTTGTGACTGGGAAGTTATTTATTTTGAGGGGATTCCATAGCAAATAATGCACATGAAACCACTCACTTTGCGCAGTCAAGCAGACAGAGGAAGTCTGTGTACTCATGTGCAGGTTAAAGTTTGCCCATGCACTGACAGTTACATCATTCTGTCGCTAAACGAACAGCTGATCACACCGAGGTGCTCGCTGACCGCCAATATTTATTAGTTTGGTCCTGCATTTCCTGCGTTCACAACATAACGTCTTTTCTTCTCGCTTTCTGTTACTGTAGTCGGTCTTTCACATTTCATTCGCACACTCACGTCCTCTATTTTTATCTCCTGTTTCAAATTTGTATCCCTTAATGCCTTGTGCGAACAGGGAAAGCATGACATAGTATCTTGAATTGGGTCAGGTTGAAGCAGAAAAAAATAGGGGAGATTTTAGGGCCAAGTGGCCCTAAATTCATTAATTGTTCTATTTTTAAACAAAGAATAAAATTGGAAGTCTGTGATTCGAATTCAGTAGCTTTCGGTCCACTAAACAAAAATAATTGAGTATGAGGGAAAATTCTTTTTATGACCTACACTTGAAAAATCTGAAAGTCAGTCTACCTTTAATTAATTTGGAAACGAACTAGGAAGTGTGTGTTTAATATAGACTCCCTGTCAGTGAGGACTACTAGAGCTCTGCTCACTGGAGAATTCTTCAGGACACAAGGTTTAGATTGAAATGCTGAGGTCTGCAGGCTACTGAGCTCCTAACTTCATCTGCATAATGACCATAATGATCCATTTGTCCAGCATGAGCAGAAAAAGATCAGCATTTGATTTTTTTATTCCGTGCCAAATGGATGTGTTTATTCACGATACACTGTTATCATAGACGTATAGAGAAGGCTGGATAGCCACTTGGCTCTAACAGATAATCAGGAATCGACAGAGAAACAAACAGACACCCTAAAAATCAAGCTCATCACCACTGCAGCCCTCACGAATGGAGATTCAAAAGCACTTCATTAATCTCTTCACTCTGCAATCTGCTTGTGGAGAGGCTGTGCTGAGAAAGTAATCATAACTCAAGCCTTCTAATGAGAGAGGAGCTTCTGAGGGGAGGAGATTATATGAGAGGAAAGGAGAGCAGATAAAGATGGAAGAGACAAAGAATGGAAAAATAAAATACAGAGAGGAGGGGAATGGAGAGATATTGAGGAGAAAAAAAGGATCAGAAGAAACAAGAGAGTTAAGGAGAGAGTTAAGGAGAGTGCAGAAGAGGAAAGGTGAAGAAAAGATGAGATAAGCAGAGAAATAATGAGAGGAGAGTAGAAAAATGAAAACAGAAAGAGAGGCAGGGAAAGGAGAGATAAAGGGTGGGGGAATTATAAGAGATATAAAGACGAGAAGAAAGTATGGATGAGAATTCAGGAGAGTGCAGAAGAGAAATGATGAGAGGAGGAAAAGCTAAGGAGATAAGGGGAGAGATAAAGAGAGGGAAGGGGAGATGAAGAAAGGTGAGGAGAGAAAATGATGAAAAGAAGGGAGGAATGAGGAGAGAAGCACGGAAAAGGTGAGAGAAAGAGAAGAAGAAAAGACGAGATAAGAGAAAATCGGAGGTGATGAAAGGAAAGATAAAGTGAGTGGGGTAGAAATGTGGAGAGATAAACAGATGAGAGAAAGGAGAGGCAGGGAGAAGTCTGTGGAGAACAAGAGCAATCGTTCCAGCTGCAAGAAAAATGGCATGTTCAATGTGTATGCTCTAATACATTATCGTTTCCATAGTAACTATAATAACAGCTCACACAGGGACTAAAACTGACTTATCATTTTTGGAGGACTGTCCAGTGCCAGTGCTTTGTAACAGTCAGAGATAAAACTGCAACTTTCCAAAACAGTAAAGTCTTCCGGATGGAGGTTTAGTGATTTCCCTGAAATCACTAAAAAAGATGAGATAAGAGAAAATAGGAGGTGATGAAAGGAAAGATAAAGTGAGTGGGATAGAAATGTGGAGAGATAAACAGATGAGAGAAAGGAGAGGTAGGGAGAAGTCTGCGGAGAACAAGAGCAATTTTTTCTTGTCGTGTGAACTTTGAGAGAAATAAAGATGCATGAGAGAAAACAACTGTTTATAGCTGTTATAACAACCTTATAAGTGATAACCTTACCTTGTTTTGTGAACATTCAACACAAGGAATGAACAGATAAAAAGTACCCATGTGTCATATTTTAATAAATAAAAATAGTTACTATTGCTGAAATGCTGTGGTATATGTAAGTGGAATAAAACATTTTGTGATGTGCTGTTAGTGGAGAATAATCAACTGATGGCACCTCCGCGAACAGTAACTCCAATTCTCATTGGTGTGCATAACAACAACCTGGAACTGATTATTTTCCTTTCACAGCCGGATAACATGCCTTTGATTTGTTTTATTCCTTACATACAGGGTTAGTCAAAATTATGTTAACACTAATGGATTCTTTTTCTCCTGCAGAAAGACGTACACCATGGGTGACAGATTAAATGGTCCTGTTGCTCGCTAGTTTTTGTGTGTTGAACACGATGGCGAATAGGTTGAGACCGTCCTGTAAATCATCTTGCACATATGATGTACAGTGGTGCCTGAAAGTTTGTGAACCCTTTAGAATTTTCTATATTTCTGCATAAATATGACCTAAAACATCATCATCAGATTTTCACACAAGTCCTAAAAGTAGATAAAGAGAACCCAGTTAAACAAATGAGACAAAAAATATTATACTTGGTCATTTATTTATTGAAGAAAATAATCCAATATTGCATATCTGTGAGTGGCAAAAGTATGTGAACCTTTGCTTTCAGTATCTGGTGTGAGCCCCTTGTGCAGCAATAACTGCAACTAAACGTTTGCGGTAACTGTTGATCAGTCCTGCACACCAGCTTGGAGGAATTTTAGCCCATTCCTCCGTACAGAACAGCTTCAACTCTGGGATCTTGGTGGGTTTCCTCACATGAACTGCTTGCTTCAGGTCCTTCCACAACATTTCGAATGGATTAAGATCAGGACTTTGACTTGGCCATTCCAAAACATTAACTTTATTCTTCTTTAACCATTCTTTGGTAGAACGACTTATGTGCTTAGGGTTGTTGTCTTGCTGCATGAACCACCTTCTTTTGAGATTCAGTTCATGGACAGATGTCCTGACATTTTCCTTGAGAATTCGCTGGTATAATTCAGAATTCATTGTTCCATCAATGATGGCAAGTCGTCCTGGCCCAGATGCAGCAAAACAAGTCCAAACCGTGATACTACCACCACCATGTTTCACAGATGGGATAAGGTTCTTATGCTGGAATGCAGTGTTTTCCTTTCTCCAAACATAACACTTCGCATTTAAACCAAATGTTCTATTTTCGTCTCATCCATCCACAAAACATTTTTCCAATAGCCTTCTGGATTGTCCACGTGATCTTTAGCAAACTGCAGACGAGCAGCAATATTCTTTTTGGAGAGCAGTGGCTTTCTCCTTGCAACCCTGCCATGCACACCATTGTTGTTCAGTGTTCTCCTGATGGTGGACTCATGAACATTAACATTAGCCAATGTGAGAGGGGCCTTCAGTTGCTTAGAAGTTACCCTGGGGTCCTTTATGAACTCGGCGACTATTAGATGCCTTGCTCTTGGAGTGATCTTTGTTGGTCGACCACTCCTGGGGAGGGTAACAATGGTCTTGAATTTCCTCCATTTGTACACAATCTGTCTGACTGTGGATTGGTGGAGTCCAAACTCTTTAGAGATGGTTTTTTCACCTTTTCCAGCCTGATGAGCATCAACAATGCTTTTTCTGAGGTCCTCAGAAATCTCCTTTGTTCGTGCCATGATACACTTCCACAACCATGTGTTGTGAAGATCAGACTTTGATAGATCCCTGTTCTTTAAATAAAACAGGGTGCCCACTCACACCTGATTGTCATCCCATTGATTGAAAACACCTGACTCCAATTTCACCTTCAAATTAACTGCTAATCCTAGAGGTTCACATACTTTTGCCACTCACAGATATGTAATATTGGATCATTTTCCTCAATAAATAAGTGGCCAAGTATAATATTTTTGTCTCATTTGTTTAACTGGGTTCTCTTTATCTACTTTTAGGACTTGTGTGAAAATCTGTTGATGTTTTAGGTCATATTTATGCAGAAATATAGAAAATTCTAAAGGGTTCACAAACTTTCAAGCACCACTGTATGTTTTGTGAATAAATGGTTTCTACCATTTAAGTGTTAACATAATTTTGACTAACGCTGTATTATTGCAGCGTTGCATGTGGTTGTGATCGAGGCCATGGCAGAACTTCCTTTTACTGATGTAGGCTGAGCATGTGTTTGCATGAGTCATCAAAGTTTAAAGGGCTGTAAAACCTATTTGTATGAAGGACATCAAACATAATTAAAAGGCCATTAAAAATCAGACTTTGTGCCAGCTTCTTGTGAGCCGTTCAGTGGATTACCCATTAATCTAAACATATCAGTTTAGATTAATGAGTAATCCACTAAACATTTGATTTTTCAACAGTCTATATTCTTCTTGTTTTATTTTCCACAAGGCATTTGAGCTCCTGCTGTACAGTGGTATCATCGGTGTTTTCCTATTGCTCATCCAAATACTTACTATTTTTCATGTCCTTTGTAATTTTACAGAATGTGAAAGCTGAAGGAAGGAGAAGCGCAAAAGAAGCTACCTTCTTTTGCGCTTGTCCTTCCTTCAGCTTTCACGTTCTGTAAAATTACAAAGGACATGAAAAATAGTAAGTATTTGGATGAGCTCAAATGATTGCAACAAAAAAGCTCAAATGATTGCAACATTGCTTTTGGTCCATAGAAAGAAGTGTATCATGACCGTCATATGGTCATCACAGATTACAGGTCTGGAGAGTTCCAGTCATCCAGGCTTTGACAAGTGTCTTTGATAAATGACCCAGATTTATAATAAGTTAGATTAGATTAGATTAGATTCACTTTATTCATCCCACATCGGGGAAATTCTTGTGTTACAGTAGCAAGAAAATGTCAAACAGATAACAAATAAAACTGAAATAAAAAATTAGACAAATGAAGGATTAAATACAGACGGCTATTTGCATTATCTACCGTGAAAAAGTATAGAAAAATTGCCTTATTGAGAGGCTCGGAAAAATTGCACATTACAGATAGACTCTGTATATATACACACATATATACATAAATAATATACACTACCGTTCAAAAGTTTGGGGTCACTTTGAAATGTCCTTATTTTTGAAAGAAAAGCACTGTTCTTTTCAATGAAGATCACTTTAAACTAATCAGAAATACACTCTAATTTTCATTTCATTTCATTGCTAATGTGGTAAATGACTATTCTAGCTAAATTCTACTAAACGTCTGGTTTTTGGTGCAATATCTCCATAGGTGTATAGAGGCCCATTTCCAGCAACTCTCACTCCAGTGTTCTAATGGTACAATGTGTTTGCTCATTGCCTCAGAAGGCTAATGGATGATTAGAAAACCCTTGTACAATCATGTTAGCACAGCTGAAAACAGTTGAGCTCTTTAGAGACGCTATAAAACTGACCTTCCTTTGAGCAGATTGAGTTTCTGGAGCATCACATTTGTGGGGTCGATTAAATGCTCAAAATGGCCAGAAAAATGTCTTGACTATATTTTCTATTCATTTTACAACTTATGGTGGTAAATAAAAGTGTGACTTTTCATGGAAAACACAAAATTGTCTGGGTGACCCCAAACTTTTGAACGGTAGTGTGTATATATATATATAAATATAAGTATGCATAAAAATAGTTTAGGGCCTATATTATTGCACATAATAATTGCATTGATGAGAGATGGCAGAGGTAGTAGTGGTGAAGTAGTGCAAATTAAACGACAAACAGGTTATTGGTGCTACGTTAAAAGTTGTGGGTGTTATACAGTCTGACAGCAGCAGGTATGAATGACCTGCGGTATCTCTCCTTCTTACACCGTGGGTGTAGCAGTCTACTACTAAAAGAGCTGCTTAAAGCCCCCATAGCCTCATGCAGGGGGTGAGAGGGGTTATCCATGATAGAGGTCAGCTTGGCTAACATGCTCCTCTCACCCACCACCTCAATGGAGTCCAGAGGACAGTCCAAGACTGTCATGTCAAGACTGTCAGTCCAAGTTCATGAAAATGTTTTGCAACTCAATCAATTTTGAAATCTTCATGAATGTATGACATTTCCAGTAAGAAGGATTTACTACTACCACAGAAGACAATGTAAGTGAGTCAAAACAGGTCTCAGACACCAAAAAGCTTGGTGTTTCATGTCTCATGATGAAACACAAGTAATCAGAAGAAATTAAAAGTATCACCAGGGTTTAAACATCACCTTCACCTCTATCTCAGCTCTGTCTTTGTCCAAAAGTTTCTGAGAGGACAAACTTCTTGTCACATCTTCAAAACCCGATCGCTTTGCTTTATTCTGATCGATGTGCTCCATTTCCTGGCACCGTAGCAGAGTAGTTGTGAGGGAAGGGGGGAAATGGCTCATTCTTTGAGATGGCAATTGTATGTGGCTCTGTGTCTTCTTACCTGTGTGTCTTTGATCATAAGAGAGCATGGGGCGGCGTTTGATTCCATGGATACTTTGACAGCTCGCAGGCTGGCAAAAGCCTCTCGGATGACTGTGAGAAGATCAGAGGAGACAGGGTGGAAGGCAGGAGTCCAGCTGCGAGAAGATCAGAGAAGGCGCAACTTCAACCACAGCCATTGTGTGAGAGCGCAAATCACTCAGATAACTTTTTTTCCCTCTTGTTTGAAAAAAAAAACTTTGCTCTTAGAATATTGAATGGCGCAGTTTACGGATTGAGAGGTTTTGTCAAACTTTGATAGAAAAGATATGCTTCTTTTTTCGTACAAAAAAAAAAGTTCAGGAGGCTTTGCTTTACCCCACAGTGCAAAATTTCTTGCTGTATTGTAAATGTCCACTGTTGATCCTCATATACTTATCATCTAGCACTCTGAAATCACTAAAGAAATGGATCACGCTCCACAGACAGGGTAAATAAAATACAAAAATTTGAGGATTTATATTAAACTTTGGTGAGCTGGTTACTTGGTTGGTTACTCGTGTTTGTTCAAGTCACGTAGATATTCTGATTCTGAAATAAAGTCTTAAAGGAGACATAATATTCAATATTGCACTTCCGTCAGTCCACATGACTTGTCATTACATTTACCAGCCATGAAATTGTGAAATGCAGTCTCCATCATTGTGTCGTATTTCCCTTTTTAGAGATAACATGTGACAAGCTGTTTCATTTTGCTCTTTGTTATGACACAGAAACAAGAAAATACCACACCCCACATGAATAAAAACTCCCACTCTCACAGCCTAAGCTACAAAGCTGTTGTGATCTTAATGTCATTTGCATCATATTCAGTGTGAATGGACAGAAATGTGCCGTTGGTCGTGTGGCTATGGAAATGTATTTTCGTTGGTGTATTGTAATATTTCACACAAGACTTCTTTAACGTTGGCAAAATATAAAGAGATATATACTTTTCACATAGGTGTTTTTAAAAGTACAGGACCTTGTTAAATTGTGAAGGAACACAAGAAATATGTCTTTTCAATTTCCTTAATATTGTGGCCTTTCGTGATAAACTTGTCATGAAGTAATTATTTACTATCACTATCCGTTTACGTCATTATGTTCCACCTGGGGGCGGGTATGACGTTGCATGTGAGTATTCACAGCCTTCTTCCAGGCAACCCGGTCAGTGGCCACTTCCGGGGACAGATGGGATGCCTTCAGGTTGTCAGCGACCACCTTGGCCCACGTCTTCCTGGGTCTGCCTCTTCTCCTGGTGCCAGCGACCTCCAACTTCTCAATGGCTGATATTGGGCCAGATGCTCTTTTGGTGTGGCCAAACCACCGAAGCCGTCCACGGCGAAGTGCGGCTTCAAGGGGGACAATTTCAAGTTTGTCCCAGATACTTAGGCTGGTTTCATCATTGGGATTCAGGCCACACATCCACCTCAACATAGCCCGCTCATTCCTTTCAAATCTTGACAGGTCAACCTTTTTAGGGGCCCATAATATATATATACTATGGCCCCATAGGGGCCATAGTGTATATATATTTATTTTTTTATTTTTTTATTTTTTTTACTCCTACTGTCCCCTATGCAGCTATTAATTTTCATTTCATTCATTTTCATTGTGGTTTATCTGAGAGGCTTGATTAGTAGCATATTAATTAGCTTCTTACATTAGTGAGATCAGGTATGTTCGAGCAGGGAAAATAAAATATGTAAGGTAACTCCAGGACCAGAGATGGGAACCACTGACATATACAACAACACACATTCAATGTGTATTTTCCCTTTAATATCTAGGGTTATCGGGATAATCTCCAGATTCACCATAATCACAAAGTGATTACTTGAGATGAAGCAATGAATGCGTCATCTGATAAAGCCTTCTGTGAGTTTATGTCGCCCTCTAGTGGCATCTACAAAGCTGGTAATGGTAATTACAGTATATCAGAGTATCAGTCTGGAAGGCAGATATTAGAATCACTAAACTTTGGCAGTGATGTTATATTTTACGACAAAGAACCCCTCACTGATTGGGCCATGAGTTTAATAGACAAACAAGAAATGAATAGCCAAACATTCATTCATTAGGGTGGCACGGTGGTGTAGTGGTTAGTACTGTTGCCTCACAGCAAGAAGGTTCTGGGTTTGAGCCTAGTGGCTGACGAGGGCCTTTCTATGTGGAGTTTGCATGTTCTCCCTGTGTCTGCGTAAGTTTCCTCTGGGTGCTCTGGTTTCCCCCACAGTCCAAAGACATGCGGTTAGGTTAACATGGGACGGCCTTTGGCTGAGGTGCCCTTGAGCAGGGCACCTAGCCCCCAACTGCTCCCCGGGTGCTGTAGCACGGCTGTCCACTGCTCTGGGTATGTGTGTGCTCATTGTTCATGTGTGTTCACTGCTTCAGATGGGTTAAATGCAGAGAGGAATTTCACAAGTGTACATGTTATGAATAAACTACTACTTCTTCTTCTTCTTCTTCTTCCATACGTGGACACCTGATCACTGCAGCCATATGTGGGTCTTCCTCAAACTTTCGCCACAAAGTTGGAATCAAAGAATTGTCTTGAATGTCTTTGTATGCTATAATATTAAGATTTCTCCTCACTGGAACTAAGAGGCCCAAACCTGTTCCAGCATGATGACACCCCTGTGCAAAGTGAGGTCCATGAAGATATGCTTTGCCAAGGTTGATGTGGAAAAACTCGAGTGGCCGACACAGAGCCCTAATCTCAACCCCACTGACCACCTTTGGGATGAACTGGAACACTGACTGTACCACAAGCCTCTTTACCCAACACTGCCGCCTGAGCTCATTAATGTTATTGTGGCTGAATGAGCACAATCCCCATAGCCACACTCCAAAATGTAGTGGAAAGCCTTCCCGGAAGAGTGGTGGTTATTGTAAAAGTAAAGGAGCATGATGTTCAGCAACCACATCTGGGTGGCAGGTGTCCACATACTTTTGGCCATATACCATGTATTTGTCACATATACATGATCTAGCCTACATCAAAGAATCGCAAATTCTAAAATACTTATTTCGTTATGATTATTATTATTTTAAGACAATATAACTCTATTTCTACAAATAAATGTCAAAATGCAATAAAACATTGGCATGAAGTTGTACTTGATGATCCAGGAGCGTACAAATATCAGTATACTGGAGGAGAAGAAACAGCAGATGTTCTCTGAATTGTTCTCTGGTGTGGATGATGTGATATATTGTCGCCCCCTTTTGGCCACTTTAATAAATATTAGTCTTCTTGCTAGTATTTGAAATCGCACAAAATAATTTTCATATCTCACTATATTTATCTTCACATATCAGGATTTTGTATGTCTATAATAACAATCCTTAAAATCTGAGTCTAAAGAAATAACTTCATTAGAACAATCTCCATCCACAAGTGGATCACATACAAATTCAAGAACCGATACGATTCATGCTTTTTTATGGTTTACTTGAGCATTTATTTGAGCACACACTTTTGGTCATGGTGGCTACTATTATGATGTAAGACTTGGCTCTCTTCAGGACAGAAATATTTTAGCATACTCCTACATGACTCTTTTACGAAACACTTGTTTTGCTTTTCCCCCCCAGAACTTCTAAATGAAAAAGCACATACACTGTTAAAAATTTACTGTAAAATTTACAGTAAATTACTGGCAGCAGAGTAGCCAATATTTTACTGTAAAATTTACTGTAACAAAAAACCCTACTGTAAATTGTGGAACAGTATGTTACTATAATTTTTACACTACTGCAAGATGTTACTGTAAATTTTTACAGTAAATTTTTAACAGTGTAGACACAGACAACCATTCACACCTACAGTCAATTTAGAGTCACTAGTTAACCTAACCTGCATGTCTTTGGACTGTGGGGGAAACCGGAGCACCCGGAGGAAACCCACGCGGACATGGGGAGAACATGCAAACTCCACACAGAAAGGCCCTCGCTGGCCACGGGGCTCAAACCCGGACCTTCTTGCTGTGAGGCGACAGCACTAACCACTACACCACCGTGCCGCCCTGAGGCTAATGTTTAGGCCTAAAAACCAACGTTAGATTGTGTCCGTATACTTGTAGAATTGATACAGATATTGCCGACTTATGCACATGTTGAAAAATACCAGTCATAAAAACAAATCAGTATGAGTTCAACATCCAGTAAAGCTTATTATATTTAGAGGCAACTTGCAAAAGAGCTCGCTTCCTGCTCCCTTACCAGATTCACGGCAGTGGGTGAGTGGGTTGCATCAGCATCCGTCCACTCGCTTCATGCTTAGCGCCAAAAAATTCCCAGAAACCTTCGCGTGTTACGGTAGCAGTACACTGTACTGTATAAACATAGCCACCTACAGTTATTTACTGTATAAGCGTCACACAGTATCTTACTGTAAAATAATACGGTGCTATACTGTAAGTTTTACAGCAATTGTTTACAGTGTAGCTTTACCTGCTACATCAGTTTCAGCATATCAACAAGAGGAGGCAAGATTTTAACCACCGAGATACATCATCAATGCGGCCTCAGCCGAGCTTTCTGCCTGGTGGTCCAGTCATCACGATTGTTGATGCATGATGTTGGTTCAGAGCCCCAGTGTCCCTCATTAATTGTGTCTAGAAAGGTGACTGGAGGGTGGCCCCTCCTCAGATGGCCATGGGTTGGGCGCCACTGCACCAGCTGACTTGCAAGAAGGTCAGTGTGGTGATAGCAATGACCAGCAAGGCCAAGTTTCCTGTAGCCAATCTTGTCCGAGATATGAGGAATGTCACCGTACAGTTCTAAATTGGTGATATGTTCTCTCCAGTTGACGTTAAGTATTCTATGGAGCATGCATGTGTAGGTGCCATTTAGTGATTTCTCCAGTGCAGTTGTGAGGATCCAGCCCTCGCAACCATAAAGCAAATCAGATTCGACAGCAGCTGAGAAGAAACAAAGCTTTCGCTGTCTAAATAGATTTGATCGCCAAACATCCATCATGCTGTTGAGTGCTTTCCAAGCTACGTAGGCCTTTCCTGACTTTAGCTACTGATCTGACATTTATTGGAGTGTTTGGCTTGTACAAGTGGAGGCTTGATTGACTAAATGAGTGTGTGTTTAGATAACATCTTTTTAAATGATTTTTAAATGCAAAAAGGTATCTTTTTACATTGTTCTTATTTTGTTCTACCTAATCTTTAATAACAATTCATATCACTCTGTCTCTCTATATCAGATGGCTCGTAAACGAGCTGCTGTGGTCTTTTTGAAAGCACACCATTCTCTGCGATCTTCTGCCATCCTTGACGCCTCCGACCAGGCTTTTTTGTGTCCACCTAGTGATGTCTTGTCGCCATGTTTGTGGGGGTCTGCCTCTTTGTCTTTTTCCAGGTGCTTTTCCTTGGATGATGACTTTCTCTAGTCCTTCATGTCAGATGGCATGGCTGAAAAAAAATCTTTCTTTTCTCAATTTGTTCTCGGAGCATCATCTTGGTATTCAATGTTTCTAGAACCCAAACATTGGTTCGATGCTCTCTCCATGAGGTTCTAAGCAAGCACCTGTATGCCCACATCTCAAATGTATCTACCTTCTTCTCAATTTGCTTGGTCATTGCCCATGATTCGCATCCATAGGTGGCAATAGCAAATGCGGTTGCTCTGATAATTTTGAGCTTTAAGTTGTTACTGATTGCTTGGCTTTTCCAGATGGTACATATGCTTTGAATTTTATTCTTCGCACTGGCGAGCCTTCTAATTACAGTACTTCCTGCTTACACTTTACCTGGGTGTTAATAGTTGAGCCCAGGTAAACAAATTCTTCTATTTCTTCTAATGTAACTCCTTCTAAGTTGCTGTTGGTTCTGCCATCTCTGTTTGGGTCGATTACCATTATCTTAGTCTTTCTGGTGTTTAAGAGCAGGCCTTTCTCTTCACTAACTGTTTTGATTTTCTTGATAAGCTCCATAAGATCTTCTTTGGAGGTGCAGATTAGCGTAGTGTCATCTGCAAATCGCAAATTATTTATTCTTCTTCCTCTGATCATGATGCCTGCCTCTGAGCTCTCTAGTGCTTTCTTCATGATGTCTTCAGTTCAGTGTAGATGTACAGCATAGGGGATACATTGCAACCTTGCCTAACACCTCTTCCAATGGTAAACCACTCACTTTCTCCACATGTCGTCCCCACCATCAAGTCAAGTTTATTTCTATAGCACTTTTAACAATAGATATTGTCGCAAAGCAGCTTTACAGAATTTGAAAGACTTTAAACCTAAGTTAATTTTATCCCTAATCTATCCCCAGTGAGCGAGCCTGTGGCGACGGTGGCAAGGAAAAACTCCCTCAGACAACATGAGGAAGAAACCTCGAGAGGAACCAGACTCAAAAGGCTGGGCTGCCAACTCTCACGCAATGAGCGTGAGACACACGCATTTGATTGTCTTCACACGCTCACACGCCATACCTCCGATTTCTCATGCTAGAAAAAAATCTAGTTTATCTATCTAATCTAGGCTACCCATTGCATCGCGCCAACCACTTGTGATTGATCAATTACGCCTTACGCATGGATAAACAGGCAGAGAGGTGTTCCCTTCTGTACACACTCCCCTATGGTAGGTGGCGCATCTAATGATGCTGCACTCGCCGGAAGTTGGATAATTGCCTACCGTCAATTTAGAGGAAGAGGAGAGAGAAGAAGGTATCCGAGTTGAAGACGGGTGTCTCAGACAGGTTTGTACATATGCACGCCAATGTGTGGTGTTACTAGCGTAATTATGAACTTATATAAAGTTTCTTAATCGTTTTAGCCTATAAGTGTTGTGAGAATATTTAATGCCATATCGAGAGCTGTGTACTAGGCATGCTAAATCATTATAGGCCTACTGCCGTGCCACAGCCTCTATCTTCCCCAACAAGCAGCACAGGAGAGCACCTCCTTAGCACACGGTTATTAAGGTGCATTTTTAGTTTGTTTACTGTATGTTATCATACTTTATGACTTTATTTGAAGCCATACTGGAAATGTTGTAAAATAAAGCAAGTAAGAGATAATATTGCAAATGCAAGAAGAGCCATTAGCCACCATACCTATTGTTTATTTACAGGGTATTTATTTTTAATTATTTATGATGTATGTAATTGCTCAGTTAAAGTAAATAAAGCATGGTCACCTGTAATATCAAAGAACTTGAACTTGTGAATAATTAAAAAAAAAAGACAGAGAACAATATACTGAGGAGACAGGGTTTCAAAGAGGGTAAGACAGGTAGAGAATATTTGTCAGATAACAGGCCCTGATGAATGCTCTATTACTAATAAGAAACATATTAATATAGCTTATTTAAGATGACCAAAATTTTTAAGCCCAACTTTGTGTGCACATTCCCACCTATGGCCAAGGTTCAGCTTTTTGTGTTTCAATACTGTTCAAACTTAATCATTTTAATGTTTCTTGTAGCACATGCACATTTTGCTTACTGTTTAAGCATTTTATTTGTTCTTTTGCTGTTGATATTTTTCCCCATGCCAATCTTCTGCTGAACCCAGTGGTGGGGAAAGCCCTTAAATGCATAATGAATAGTCAGTGAGGGACAATCTTATTTTTTGCAACAGTTATTAAAAACTTAACATTTAGTTTCAATTCAGAAGGTGTTTAGGCTTAGCTGATGAAATATTTTCAATCATGAACTTGCCTTTAAATCTGAAACACAGGTCTATAGGGCTACAGGAACATTGGCAGTCATCTGTAGTTTTCTAGTGTGGGGGCTTTTAAGCCAAAACTTGGTGCTTTTGTTGGCCACAAGCTGAAGGCCTGGCAAGTCAGAGTGTGTAAGAATGTAGGTATGGCACAGCAGGCCACTCCAAAAATCCACCAGAATGCAGGAACATCTACTAAATCCAAAATCTCAACCAACCCCCTCCCTCCCCCCCAATTGTCCATCTCCAGCTGGACGACCCACAAACAAAACACCAGAATGCAGGGGGACAAGTGAATATCAAACTGAATACAAAATTCCCACTTACTGCATGGTGTGCGGAAAAATTTTGCCGTCGACCCCCCCCCCCCCCCCCCCCCCCCCCAAAAAAAATCTCACTCCAAGGAATTTCGAAAAGTTGGCAGCCCTGCAAAAGGGAACCCATCCTCATTTGGGAAACAACAGACAACATGACTATAACATTAACAGTTTTAACATGAAGTCAGTTTCGTTGATGTTGTAACTCTTCAACTGATGGAAACTTGAGTGCAAAACTGTTCATGACAACTGCAGTCCTAAAGTTAGCAAGTCAACTGTAGTCCTCAGCCATAAGAGCATTACTGTAAGCAAGGGCATAGCTGGGGGGTCCTGAGGTGCCTGTGACCCCCCCCCCTTTTTTGTACCATACATTTTTTCAATAGCCGCATAAGAATATTAGAAAAGCGCCCACTGTAATTTTTCTAACATTTTTTTTATAAACTAGATTGTCACTGCAGCCTCATTAGGGTTTCTATAACCTTGTATGGACTTCCTGTGGATTGGGCGTGAAAACCCAGTTCTGTGCAAGCACAACACGATTGCACAAGAAAGCATGGTCAAACGTGTAGCTGCAGTCTTTTTAGTTGTGGAATACGAGTATTTCCTCTTGTGTTAATAATTCACCATGTCAAAACAAGTGAAACTTTCCTCCTTCTTTTGAACCCTTTAGAATTTTCTATATTTCTGCATAAGTATGACCTCAAACATTATCAGATTTTCACACAAGTCCTAAAAGTAGATAAAGAGAACCCAGTTAAACAAATGAGACAAAAAATTATACTTGGTCATTTATTTATTGAGGAAAATGATCCAATATTACATATCTGTGAGTGGCAAAAGTATGTGAACCTTTGCTTTCAGTATCTGGTGTGACCCCCTTGTGCAGCAATAACTGCAACTAAACGTTTCCGGTAACTGTTGATCAGTCCTGCACACCGGCTTGGAGGAATTTTAGCCCATTCCTCCGTACAGAACAGCTTTAACTCTGGGATGTTGGTGGATTTCCTCACATAAACTGCTCGCTTCAGGTCCTTCCGCAACATTTCGATTGGATTAAGGTCAGGACTTTGACTTGGCCATTCCAAAACATTAACTTTATTCTTCTTTAACCATTCTTTGGTAGAATGACTTGTGTGCTTCGGGTCGTTGTCTTGCTGCATGACCCACCTTCTCTTGAGATTCAGTTCATGGACAGATGTCCTGACATTTTCCTTTAGAATTAGCTGGTATAATTCAGAATTCATTGTTCCATCAATGATGGCAAGCCGTCCTGGCCCAGATGCAGCAAAACAGGCTCAAACCATGATACTACCACCACCATGTTTCACAGATGGGATAAGGTTCTTATGTGGAATGCAGTGTTTTCCTTTCTCCAAACATAACGCTTCTCATTTAAGCCAAAAAGTTCTATTTTGGCCTCATCCGTCCACAAGACATTTTTCCAATAGCCTTCTGGCTTGTCCACGTGATCTTTAGCAAACTGCAGACGAGCAGCAATGCTCTTTTTGGAGAGCAGTGGCTTTCTCCTTGCAACCCTGCCATGCACACCATTGTTGTTCAGTGTTCTCCTGATGGTGGACTCATGAACATTAACATTAGCCAATGTGAGCGAGGCCTTCAGTTGCTTAGAAGTTGTCCTGGGTTCCTTTGTGACCTCACCGACTATTACACGCCTTGCTCTTGGAGTGATCTTTGTTGGGTGACCACTCCTGGGGAGGGTAACAATGGTCTTGAATTTCCTCCATTTGTACACAATCTGTCTGACTGTGGATTGGTGGAGTCCAAACTCTTTAGAGATGGTTTTATAACCTTTTCCAACCTGATGAGCATCAACAACGCTTTTTCTGAGGTCCTCAGAAATCTCCTCTGTTCGTGCCATGACACAATTTCCACAAACGTGTTGTGAAGATCAGACTTTGATAGATCCCTGTCCTTTAAATAAAACAGGGTGCCCACTCACACCTGATTGTCATCCCATTGATTGAAAACACCTGACTAATTTCACCTTCAAATTAACTGCTAATCCTAGAGGTTCACATACTTTTGCCACTCACAGATATGTAATATTGGATCATTTTCCTCAATAAATAAATTACCAAGTATAATATTTTTGTCTCATTTGTTTAACTGGGTTCTCTTTATCTACTTTTAGGACTTGTGTGAAAATCTGATAATGTTTGAGGTCATACTTATGCAGAAATATAGAAAATTCTAAAGGGTTCACAAACTTTCAAGCACCACTGTAACTCGGGGGGGGGGGGGGGGGCATAGGTTGTTAGGTATGCCCAATGTCACCTGAATAAGTAGAAACAGTATACATTTTGTGCTGAGTGCAAACAGGGACTCCGGCAAAACTAACTATGACAGCATAACTAAAAGGAGAGAGCCAGAAGGTAACACAGGCATGAGGGAGCCCCGGGACATAAAGCAGCAGCCACTACACCATCAACAAACTCGAGTGAGCAAGCGAGTGGGGACTGACAGCATCCATACATTCCAGTTTACCAAAACACTCTATGTCTGAGGACCCTCCAGATCTACACCTTTAACTCATAAACACCATTAACAAAAGGCTTGACTAAACAGATGTTTTCAGCCTAGACTTAAATGCTGAGACTATGTCTGATTCCCGAACACTACTTGGAAGGCTGTTCCATAACTGTGGGGCTTTGTAAGAAAAGGCTCTGTCCCCTGATGTAGCCTTCACGATACGAGGTACCAGCAGATAGCCTGCACCTTTTGATCTAAGTAGGCATGACGGGTCATAGAGGAGCAGAAGTTCACTCAGGTACTGTGGTGCGAGACCATTCAGTGCTTTAAAGGTCAATAGTAGTATTTTATAAACAATACAAAATTTGATTGGGAGCCAATGCAGTGTGGATAAGACAGGGGTGATGCAGTCATATTTTCTAGTTCTAGTAAGGACTCTTGCTGCTGCATTTTAAACTAACTGGAGCTTGTTTATGCACTTATTGGAACATTCAGACAGTAAGGCATTACAATAATCCAACCTGGAGGTAACGAAAGCATGGACTAGTTTTTCCATGTCATGTAGTGACATTAAATTTCTTATCTTAGCAATATTTCTAAGATGAAAGAAAGCTATCCGGGTGATGTTATCAATGTGAGTTTCGAATGAAAGACTGGGGTCAATAATCATTCCGAGGTCTTTTACTGCTGCACGTGAAGGAACAGAAAAGCCATCCAGAGTTACTGTGTAATCAGAAAACTTACGGTACTTCTAGCTGCATGTGATCCTAGTACGAGTACTAAAGTTTTGTCAGAGTTAAGCAGAAGGAAATAAATAAGCATCCAGTGTCTAATGTCCTTTACACATTCCTCAATTCTATTAAGCTGGTGTCTCTCATCTGGTTTTGCAGAAATATACAACTGTGTGTCATCAGCATAACAGTGGAAACTAATACAATGTTTACATACACCCAGAGGTAACATATATAAAGAAAAAAGCAGTGGACCCAAGACAGAACCTTGTGGAACACCAAACTTTACCTCAGTATGTCTAGAAAAATCACCATTTACGTCAACATACTGATAGCGATCAGTTAAATAAGAGCTAAGCCAGGAGAGGGACGTTCCCTTAACTCCCACAACATTTTCTAGTCTATCCAGGAGAATTAAATGATCAATGGTATCGAATGCTGCACTAAGGTCAAGCAACACAAGCAGCGAGACACAGCCCTGATCAGACGCCAACAGTAGGTCATTTACGGTACTACTTTAACCAGAGCTGTCTCTGTGCTATGATGAGGTCTAAATCCTGACTGATACATTTCATGGATGTTATTCCTATGTAAATATGAGCATAACTGCTGTGTGACAGCTTTTTCAAGGATCATGGAGATAAAGGGGAGGATTGATATTGGCCGATAATTGGACAGCTGACAGGGATCAAGGTCAGGTTTTTTAATCAGGGGTTTGATAACTGCTAGTTTAAAGGATTTGGGTACATAGCCAATCGTAAAAAAAGAATTTATTATTTTTAGAAGCGGTTCAATTACTTCAGGTATTATCTGTTTGAATAGACGTGTAGGTAAAGGATCTAGTACGCAAGTTGAGGCTTTTGATGCCAAGATTAATGAAAGTAATTCAGTTTCTCGAAGGGGAGTAAAACATTCTAACTGATGATCTGATACAGTTATATTGTTAACTACAAGGTCACTTTCATTGTCTGACCTTAAATTAGCAGTTTGAATTTTTTATCGGATATTCTCAATTTTGTCATTAAAAAAATTCATGACGTCGTTGCTACTACGTACTGCAGGTGTGCATGCGTCTATAGTGGACTTATTCCTGGTTAATTTTGCTACAGTATTAAATAGGAATCTAGGATTATTTTTGTTATCTTCTATTAGGGAGGAGAGATATGTTGATCTAGCAGCACTAAGAGCTTTTCTATACTTCAGGAAGCTCTCCTTCCACGCTAATTTGAACACTACCAATTTTGTTTGACGCCATTTACATTCCAATTTTTGAGCGGTCTGTTTTAATGTGCGAGTGTCATCATTATACCAGGCTGCTAATTTTTTGTCTCTGACTATTTTCCATTTAAGAGGAGCTACATTATCTAAGGTATGGCGGAACGTTGACTCTAAGCATTCAGTTGCCTGATCAAGTTCTGCAGGGGCTGACAGTGACCCAATCAAAGTTGATAACTCTGGGAGATCATTTATAAAGCTCCGTGCAGTAGTTGACATGAATATACGTTTAATACAGTAGCGTGGTGAGGTGCATATATTATTACTCAGACATATTTTGAATGAGATGAGATTATGATCTGAGATAACTTCAGACTGTGGAAGTATGACTATATTTTCTATGTTTAACCCGAATGTTAGTATTAGATCGAGGGTGTGACCACCATTATGGGTCGGTCCTGTGACATTCTGCTTAATCCCTACTGAATCTAAAATGGACAGAAATGCTGTTTTCAAAGGGCTTTCTGGGTTATCGAAGTGAATATTAAAATCTCCGACAACTAAAGCTTTGTTTAAGGAAATAACCAGATCTGAGATAAAATCTGCAAATTCAGAAAGAAACTCAGAATATGGCCCTGGGGGCCTGTAAATAATAAGTAACGGAATTACCTGTAACTGGGTAGACCTATTTTTTGAGGCTACATACACTATATTAGTATGAAGAACTTCAAATGTATTAAATTTATAACCAGGTTTTTGTGTTACACCTATCTCCTTCCATATCTTCTCGCAAAGTTTCCAGATGAGTGTTGTTTCGGTTTCTCCTGTTGCTTAACAAATCTCTGCCGGTATTTCATCTATTCCTGGTGATTTTCCATTTGAAAAGTTTTTCAGTGCATGTTTGACTTCTGCTTTGGTAGGTGATGGTTTTTCTTTCTGTATGTCTAGGTGTGGTTCTGGTGATGGCTTTCCATGTAAAGCCTTGTACAATCCTCAGCCCAGCATTTCTGGATGGCCTCCATCTCTGTAAGTATACCTTTGCTGTCGTTGATGACATCTGATCTTGCTGTCCACCTCCCAGTTATTTCCTTGAATAACTTGAATACCTTTTTTTAGGTTTCCTTTTTCTCGTTCCAGATCTTCACATTTGTTTTTCCAGAATTCTCACATGTCCCTTCTTGCCAGAGGTGTGATTCATATCACACCTCTGGTTAAATCTCAATATTGTTGATATGGTGAGTCTTGGTGCCATTTACTTAATATTTTTTAAGTTGTCAAAGGTAAAGTTTCCATCACTTGGTTTTCTGACATGATCTTCATGAGGGAAGATGTTTTGCATGTTTCATGCCAAGCTGCATTTTGTCTCATTAACTTCAGGTGAGACAGCGAGTGCTTATTGCTGCTAAAACATCTTGATAACAGGAACTAACTTGTTTTATGGATGTACCACAACATTAAATGGTAATAATTACATTTATAATAATCACATATCAAGCATAATCAGTTCATGAATTAAATTCAATGTCAGTGCTTCATCCTAAAGTCAAGGACGCGTTATCCTAATGGGCTTCATGGGCAGCTGCCCAGGGCCTCGGCCACTAGGGGGCCTCAGAGGTAGCGAGATCGGAAATGAAACGATATTTTCAGAAGTTTTGATCATATTGATAACATTTTTGATGCATTTTGCCACCCGTAAGGAAGCCCACCTTGTCCCGTCGCATAAATCACCTGTCATTGTCAATATGATCACTGTCCACCATGTCTTCACATGCTACACCAGATTGAGTTCAATGATTTAATTAATGACTTCGCTTTCCAGAAAAGTAGGAAAGTGCCCTTGTAAGTTGACCCATGGCTGTCAAACTGAATGCGCAAAGCTGTGTGCCACTGCTGTTTGGGACATTACGTGTGTGAAAGGATGAAATGTTTCACATAGCCTAACGTTTTGAGATTTATTTCTGAGAAGCAAGATATTTTTCTTTCTTTGTTATCGCTCTTTGTTTTCAAAAGTTAAAAGTCGCCTGGATTCCAAAATGAAAACGAACGGTTATATACCAAATGAATCCCTTACAAAAATTAACCATGGTTTTACTATGAAGACTAACCATGGTTTTACCATGGTTTATAGATCTTCATGGTTTTCATGGTTTTTTTGGGTAACCATGAAAACCATGGTTCATGACTATGGTTTAACCATGGTTTCACTATGGTCAATGTTAATGTATCTGGGCTGTTAATTGAGATCCTTCTCTACAGCATTGACTGTTGGATGAAAGCATGGTAATACTACAGTTAGTGCATCCTTTTAAAAACCATACTATCCCTTTTTAAACTAATTTCATAGTTACTATGACCTATTACACATACAACTATGATGCTACCACAGCTACTGCAGTACTATGGATAAACCACAGTAATGCTGTGGTTGGTTCATAGTACTTAGAATCACCATGAAATACCACAGTAGAACCATGGTTACTACCATGGATGAACCATAGTAATACTATGGTTGGTTCATAGTACTTAGAATCACCATGAGATACCATGGTAGAATCATAGTTACTACATAAAAACCATGGTAAAACCATGGTAGATTTTCTTAAGGGATGTTCTTGTTCTGAATACTAAAGAAACTGTTGTAGGCCTAGGTTATGTTCTTGACATGTTGTTCATTGGCTCACTCATTCAAAGGCTTCTTGAGGCTAAACTTAAGTTAACCAGACTTGTTAACCGTGATGTCTGATGGATTTTTTTCACCATGCAATTGCCTATTTCACCATTGCTTTTTCTCGATTAAATGGGTGATGATGGATATAAAGTTTTATCGTTCAATAGTATTTCTAATTGTGCCACTGTCATTATTTAAGTTTCTGTGTTAGACAGGCACGTCTGAGGGGGTGAATTTGCTGAGCGCAGTTGACAACAGGCGGGGGTGGGGCCTCGGGGGGGTGTCTGCCCAGGGCCTCGGCAAGGGTTAACGCGGCCCAGCCTAAAGTGTCCAGAAAGTGTAAAATTTGTACAATAAACACACACACACACACACACACACACACACACACTTATGAAGTTGGCTGAAGAGTTTATTGGTCAGCCTGGTCACAGATATGAAAACATTTCCTTTAAGACAAGTTGATTAGAGCAGGCAAATGTGATGGTAAAATTTGGAAGAGCTTTATTGCAGGACAAGAAGGGAAAATAAAGATCTCTATTAAGACAAAGTATTGAACTGGCCAAGCCACACAGATCTGTCTGGTGCAAAGAAGAACTCCAACGCTCAGACCCAGGTTACGCAGCACAGGGTCAGTCGGAGCATCAGGGTTAGAAGGCTGTGCTACTAGCCTAGGTAATTTTCAGGTCTTTGGACACCAACATGGCAGTGACAGGGTGCATTGCAGCACTATGCTCCTTGAAGGTCTTTACAGCCTCATCAGTGAACTTGGGAAAATTGTACACCTCCCTGATGAAAAAACAATAAGAGAGAGTCATTGACACAGACATTAATGCCAGCTCCAGTGTCAACACTTGGGAACATTCAGAAGTAAAACTGTTCAATTTTTCACCATTCAGAAACTCAAAGGACAGATGTTGTTGCATTTTACTTTTTGGAGAAATGACTGTTTATTGCTTCTCTAACATGCGGTTATTAGTTTTGCTTTGCTTCCACTTTGTGTTGTGCTCCATCACACCACGTGCTGTAGATTTTTTTCCCTTTTTGTTATAACTGCATGCCCTGTTGTGTTTTATTCATTACATGCATGATGCTATTGCTGATGCTCTTATTGCTAATATTGCTGCTAACTAATGTTGTTGAGCAAAATAGTGTTTGAACCATAGAAGCTTCAGAATGAGGTGCTACTGTGGCTCAAATTTTATCTGCCAAGGTCACTGATAAGATCTCTAATGTAACTGCTGCTTATTCAAAATACAATACAGCAGAATGAAAACATGCATTAAATATGGAGGACAACGAAAAGCTAAAAAGAGTTAAGAAACTCTAAAGACTCAGTGCATAACAGAACAAGAAAGTGTAGAAATGCATCCAGTTAAAAAAAAACTGGCAGATATACTGAGAAGGTAAAATGAGAGAACCAAATTCGTGAATAAGATTGGGAGGTGGGGCGACTGGTTGGGGCAGGAGACTGTTTTTGAGGATGTTCCTCAAGGCCTTTGAGCAAAGCATCAAGAGCCAAACAGAGATATGCAAAACAGGCTTTATTTTCTGGAACAATCCACGACAGGTCAACTCAAAAATCTTGTGTGCAGTAGGTAAGTAGAGGTGCATGAACAAAGCTGCACTGCAAAAAATAAAAATCTTAGGAAGTTTATTTGTCTATTTTCAAGTCAAAACATCTAGCCACCCTTATTATAAGACATAATTGCCCAACAAGCAAAACCTCATTTAGCTAGAAAGGCTAGTTTTTAGACAGTCCATCTTGAAAATCTTGTATAGACAAAATGTCTTGAAAAAGTCTTATTTGGAGCACCTTTGAAAATAAAACAAGTTTTTTTTAAAACAAGTAAGTACATTTTGGACATTTGTCAAATGCGGTTCATCTTGTTTCAAGAAAAAAAAAACAAGTATGCTTGTTTTGGGAATAAATGAACTTTACTGAAATCTTTGAATCTTAACGCACTGTTGCTTTGGCGTTGTGTAAGCACTGTAAGTCAAAATGCGTAGATGTTTTGTCAGCTCACATACCGGTATCCTAAGTTTACTGTGGCTGTTTTCTCAGTCATTCAGAGTGAGGTCCTTCTAGATGCTGTACACACTCTAGACCAGACAAGTGCCTTCAAAAAGGCTATGAGTTATTGGAGGACAAGTAAAGTGGTTTGTTTTTTTCCCACCCACTCGTGAGGTTTTTGTTAATGTGTATGAGGGGTTTACAAGATCAGGCACCAAACAAACAAACAAAACAAACAAATAGTCAGCGCCCCCAAAATGCATTGTTGCTTTGGCGTTGTGTAAGCACTGTAAGTCAAAATGCGTAGACGTTTGGTCACCTTGCATATCTTTAGTTTACTGCGACTGTTTACTCGGTCATTCAGATTGAGCTCCTTCTAGATGCTGTACATACTCTAGACCAGACAAGTGCCTTCAAAAAGTTTATGAGTGAGTGGAGGGCGTTTTAGTGAGGTCTTTTTGGAATGCTGTGAGTTAAGTTCAGTGTTTTTTTTTTTTTTGTGCCTGATCTTGTAAACCCCTCTTATAGTCAGTGCCCCCAAAATGCACTGTTACTTTGGTGTTGTGTAAGCACTGTAAGTCAAAATGCATAGACTTGTTTTTTATTTTTTGGTGCCTGAGGTCCTGGGGAAGTGAAATCTTAAGAGATGTTTTAATGTTTGAATGTTGAAATGGAAAAAAAAAATAAACTTGTTGCAATGCTACACATGTCGTCAACTTGATTCAAGATGGTCTCTGGTCTCATATCTAGAGTATTTTACTAATTACAGGTCACAAAAGGAGAATCTTTTAAGCTAGCAATGCTTAGTTGTAGAATTTAACAATCCGAATATTAGTATATTTATCTTAAATTCAGTTTTTACTGCTAAGACTTTGTCATGAATTTAACTGAAATACCATTAAAATGAAATAAATAAAAATGACTTGAATGGTTAAATGTAAGAAGTACGATCTTATAAGAACTATTTTGATTATTTTGAGTTAATCAGATCTCGCATAAGTTCCCCAATCTTATTTTGGAATTATTTCATCTAAAAACACGTTAGATTTTTCATCTTACTTTAAGAAATCTTACCAAGTCAAATTTGACTAGTTCCATTGGCAGATTTTTTTTCATCTGATTCAAGCAAATATGCTTTGTTTTAATCTTTTATTTCTTATTTTTGAAAGGCCATTTTTTGCAGTGTGTAGACAGTAATTTAAGATAACGTGCATTAAATTAGGCTGCTATAAGTGCAGAACATTATCAAGCTTTGAGATCAGGAGTTGTCACAACACTGTACAGGAAGCAAGCAACAACTGCAATACATCCTTTCTTTGGTGAAATCTAAAACCCAAAGTATTTCAAAAGCAAACTGGCAGCAATCTCTAATTATAAATCCACCACAAGAGCAGGCAGTTTCACTACTGTGGTCACTGTGGATCAAACCAAAAGTCAACCAACATTCAATGATACTTCAGACTCCTCACATGATGTTTGTTTAGTGGAAAAGATTGTGTTTAATCTGTACAAAGACCATCATAGCAAAGAGAAATCAAGTGCATCATAGAAAAGCACTGTAAAGAGATCTCTAGCTCTGTAAAAGCCTGATGTAGTAACTGTAGATGAAATTTTAAGAACAGGCGGTCGAAAGAAAGTCAAGAGCAGCAGTGAAAGTAACCCATGTGAAATACATTGATTCACTATTGTACTCGTAACGGACGAGTCTGCGCCTAGATATACAACCCCGATTCCAAATAAGTTGGGACAAAGTACAAATTGTAAATAAAAACGGAATGCAATGATGTGGAAGTTTCAAAATTCCATATTTTATTCAGAATAGAACATAGATGACATATCAAATGTTTAAACTGAAAAAATGTATCACTTAAAGAGAAAAATTAGGTGATTTTAAATTTCATGACAACAACACATCTCAAAAAAGTTGGGACAAGGCCATGTTTACCACTGTGAGACATCCCCTTTTCTCTTTACAACAGTCTGTAAACGTCTGGGGACTGAGGAGACAAGTTGCTCAAGTTTAGGGATAGGAATGTTCACCCATTCTTGTCTGATGTAGGATTCTAGTTGCTCAACTGTCTTAGGTCTTTTTTGTCGTATCTTCCGTTTTATGATGCACCAAATGTTTTCTGTGGGTGAAAGATCTGGACTGCAGGCTGGCCAGTTCAGTACCCGGACCCTTCTTCTACGCAGCCATGATGCTGTAATTGATGCAGTATGTGGTTTGGCATTGTCATGTTGGAAAATGCAAGGTCTTCCCTGAAAGAGACGTCGTCTGGATGGGAGCATATGTTGCTCTAGAACCTGGATATACCTTTCAGCATTGATGGGGTCTTTCCAGATGTGTAAGCTGCCCATGCCACACGCACTAATGCAACCCCATACCATCAGAGATGCAGGCTTCTGAACTGAGCGCTGAAAACAACTTGAGTCGTCCTTCTCCTCTTTAGTCCGAATGACACGGCGTCCCTGATTTCCATAAAGAACTTCAAATTTTGATTCGTCAGACCACAGAACAGTTTTCCACTTTGCCACGGTCCATTTTAAATGAGCCTTGGCCCAGAGAAGACGTCTGCGCTTCTGGATCATGTTTAGATACGGCTTCTTCTTTGAACTATAGAGTTTTAGCTGGCAACGATGGATGGCACGGTGAATTGTGTTCACAGATAACGTTCTCTGGAAATATTTCTGAGCCCATTTTGTGATTTCCAATACAGAAGCATGCCTGTATGTGATGCAGTGCCGTCTAAGGGCCCGAAGATCACGGGCACCCAGTATGGTTTTCCGGCCTTGACCCTTACGCACAGAGATTCTTCCAGATTCTCTGAATCTTTTGATGATATTATGCACTGTAGATGATGGTATGTTCAAACTCTTTGCAATTTTACACTGTCGAACTCCTTTCTGATATTGCTCCACTATTTGTCGGCACAGAATTAGGGGGATTGGTGAACCTCTTCCCATCTTTACTTCTGAGAGCCGCTGCCACTCCAAGATGCTCTTTTTATACCCAGTCATGTTAATGACCTATTGCCAATTGACCTAATGAGTTGCAATTTGGTCCTCCAGCTGTTCCTTTTTTTGTACCTTTAACTTTTCCAGCCTCTTATTGCCCCTGTCCCAACTTTTTTTGAGATGTGTTGCTGTCATGAAATTTCAAATGAGCCAATATTTGGCATGAAATTTCAAAATGTCTCACTTTCGACATCTGATATGTTGTCTATGTTCTATTGTGAATACAATATCAGTTTTTGAGATTTGTAAGTTATTGCATTCCGTTTTTATTTACAATTTGTACTTTGTCCCAACTTTTTTGGAATCGGGGTTGTACATGGCTCAAAGGACAGAACATTGAAACGGGTGAAGGATTCAAAGGGCTTTGTACAATATCTTAATTTAATATTTTTGAATGTTTCCTGAACACTGGAAGTTAAAATATGTACAGACAATTATGTTTACTGTACATGTATTCCAAAGATTCAGGTTTACTATGATATGTTTGCTGTATACATATTCAAAGTGAACCATTTTAAATTTAATGTTGGGGTTTATTTAATTTTTCAAAACATTTCCCACAGTTAAAAAAAAATTTAAAAGAAGAAAGTTTGACCACTTAACCACTTAATGACTCTTATTACTCTTCACTGATTTCATGTACTTGATTTTTAAAGCTTTTGGCACCAAGTACCGTAGTTCTGGAACAATAACTCACTCAAATGACCAGTCCGTCTGCTGCCAATCCTCATAGTTGAGGGTCGGCAATCCAGGAAGCTAGCTTCCTCAAATTCTCTTGGGTGATTATAGCACACCAGATGGACCCAAACCCTCATCTGGTGGTGGGTACGCATACACACCTATGGGCAATTTAGAGTAGCCAGTTGACCTAATCTGCATGTATTTGGACTGTGGGAGAAAACTCACACAGGCAGGAGGAGAACATACAAACTCCACACAGAAAGGTCCGTGTTGGTTGCTGGGCTCAAACCCAGAACCTTCTCGCTGTGAGGCGACAGCACTAACCACTGCATGAACGTGCTGTCTTCTGGGTAGTACACAAATGTAAATAAGAAACTGAAGTAAATTTCTCAACTATGGAGATATTAAAATACAGTTTCTACTTTATTTATCAGATTTCATCATTTTAATCTTTTACGTTAATGCAAGTATTGTTTTGTTTTCACATTAAATACTACGGTTATACTTTATAAGAGTACAGACTCTTCGCCTTTGACCCTACTTCATGTAGTAATGCTTTCCATTGCCCCAAGTTACCTGAAGAGCGGGCGTGTGAACTTCATCCTGCCTTGCTCTGTGGCCATCTTCAGAGCCAGAGGAACGGCCTCCTCCCACTTCGCTTTGACACACAAACGCAGCCACCTTCACGCACGCACGCACGCACATACACACACACCAAAAATAGCTCTCACCTTTAAATGTACATTATGGTAGCATTAGTCTGACAGGTCATCTGTGATTCTTTACTATATCAGTGAGTTCCTATTGTAGGTTTTTAAGGTAATTTTAAATGTGTATATTGGTGTTTGCATAAAATGTTATTTGTAATACTGTACATGTTTTTTGTAAGAAAAATAATACCCCTTATGATCTTGAGTACAGAATACCCAAGTGTCAGAGTAAGAACCAAAGATGAAAACACATTTAAATGATTTAAAAAAAAATCCCCGTCTAACAAATCAATATAAATTATTTTTAATGGATTGGATCTGAAGAAAAAAAATTATATGAATGCACTATTTGAGAATAAGAGCTTGAGGCCTAGGTATAAATAAATCACTCTTCTGTATAAAAAAGCCGTACTTTCTGAATCTCAATTCTTGAGCACAACACTCAGTGTACAGCCTCTTCAGCAAGCAGCCCCAACCCCACCCAAATACATCAGCAGTCACAATCTGTTCTGTTTACCTGACACGAATCTCAGCATTTCGGACACTGTTGAAGTTGTACACCTCCTGCATTCTCTTAACATGAGAGACAGGAAGAGGGTCCTGAAGAAAACACAGAGAGAGAGAGAGAGAGAGAATACACAGAGACCCCAGACATACGGTACATGACGTGCAGTCAGTGTAAATGAAGATTAATTATTTTTTAGATTGTTAAAATGTAGTAATAGTATTAGTGTAGGTCTCAGTACCTCATGTACCAGCAGAGCCAGGAACTCAATTAGCTGATGAGAGGAAAGCTGCTTTATATCAGCCTCACTGAAGCCTGACAGATCTGCATCTTTAGCCTACCAATTCACACACACACACACACAATCTTTTACATACATACATTTTACTTCACAGCATTTATTTGCAAGTACCCAAGACTTTTACACAGTATTGTACATTCTATAGCAAAAGAAGGAGTAGTTTACCTTCACCCATCTCTGGGCCAGTGCAATGCAGGCATCTGCCAGAGTGGTGTCATACCTGAGCAAGGACAGTGTTTAGATGTCAAGCATATAGACACAGTGAACTACATGCATGCACAGAGAGAGAGAGAGAACAAACACAAAACTTTGCTTACTTTGGCTTGACAGGGGCCATTCCTGGAGTGTGCATCCATGCGTTCCACTCCACTTTATTTAAGATGTCCACCTGACACGGAGCAACACAGAAACAAGACAAAGTTAAGTTAGACCTCTCAGTTACAAAAAAAAAAAAACATCTGAGATATGTTTTCTGGAAGAATATAAAATGTCTCTGCGTTGTTGCCACCCCCGTTACCTCTGCAACTCTACTCCTGAAACTATGACAAGAAAGAGAAATTGATCCTGGTTCGTGTATTAAACAGGCCCTCAGTCTTGTACAGGCAAGTACGTCTCACCTTGTCTCTGAAGTAGGTGAACAGGTAGTTTTTCCAATCATCTGTGGTCACACTGTTGTAGGCAAACCTCTGGATGTAGGACTTCACAAAGCCCATAAACACATCTGTACATGGCATAAGAGACACAAAGATGTTCTTTGCATAGGTTTATAAAGTCCTCAGTAAGTATACATCTCATCTCATTATCTCTAGCCGCTTTATCCTGTTCTACAGGGTCGCAGGCAAGCTGGAGCCTATCCCAGCTGACTACGGGCGAAAGGCGGGGTACACCCTGGACAAGTCGCCAGGTCATCACAGGGCTGACACAGACACAGACAACCATTCACACTCACATTCACACCTACGGTCAATTTAGAGTCACCAGTTAACCTAACCTGCATGTCTTTGGACTGTGGGGGAAACCGGAGCACCCGGAGGAAACCCATGCGGACACAGGGAGAACATGCAAACTCCGCACAGAAAGGCCCTCGCCAGCCACGGGGCTCGAACCCAGGACCTTCTTGCTGTGAGGCGACAGCGCTTACCACTACACCACTGTGCCGCCGTAAGTATATAATTTTATACTGAAATAATTATCACATAAATATCACAACACTCTTTGTCCAAATGTATACAGACATCTGACCATCACACCCATCCATATGTGGACCTTCCCCAAATTTTTGCCACAAAGCTGTAAGCATACAATTGTTGAGAATATCTTTGTATGTTGTACTTTCCTTCACTGGAACCTTGGGGCTTAAACCTGTTACAGCATGACAATGCACCTGTGCACAAAGTCAGATCCATGAAGACTTAGTTTGCCAAGGTTGGTGTGGAAAATCCGTATGTCCTGCACAGAGCCCTGTCCTCGGAGGCCCGTCCTCAGAGCCCCATCCTCAACCCATTTGGGGAGAACTGGAATGACGACTGTGCCCCAGGCCTCCTCACCCAACATTAGTGCCTGACCTCCCTAATGCTGTTGTGAGCAAAACCCCACAGCCACACTCCAAAATCTAGTGGAAAGCCTTCCCAGAAACATGGAGGTTGTTATAAGAGCAAAGAGGGGACCAAGGCTATATTAATGTACATGGCTTTGGAATGGGATGTTCATCAAGCATAAATGGGTGTGATGGTCAGGTGTCCGATAGTATTAGCCATATAATGTATATGCTATTGTGTGTGTCTCTACCTGGGCCTCCCATCAGTTCTTCCAGATGGTAGAGGAGAGCGAAACCTTTCTCATAAGGCACAGAGGAGAAACATTCATCAGGGTCGACACCTTCCAGGTTTGGCACCAAGTTAGTATTGACATTATTTTCTCCAAAATGGTTCACCTGCAAAAACACCACCACGCAGTCAGTTAGTTGTTTTGTCTACTTTCCATTTTGTGTGTGTAAGATCAGAGTTTTGTTAGATGGGTTAAACTATCTATGCAAGGCTCATGGATACCCAACTACTCCATTAATCACAAGCTAAAGTTCATTTGATGTACTTGTGTAAAGGTATTAGTGCTGAAGGACATAAGCAGGTACATCGGTATATATGTGTCTTACAGACTCCTGTAGCTCTTTCCAACCTCCCATCGCTTTAAACTGTCTGAACTGCTCTCCCTCCATCACTCTGCCAATCATTCTCTCCAGATACACAGTGTGTCCCTCATTCAACCTACAAAGAGTCAAAGACATACAAGGGTCAAAGATAAATACGTTTCTTACGATAGCCAAAAAAGTCTTTTTTTTTTTTCTAAAGGACATTCAATGCTAGCAATATTCTGCCAACTTTTATTTGACAGTCTTTCATTTTAGATCATAAATTTTCTATGAAGATGATTTTCTCCATGTAAACGGCAACCAGATGGATGATTATATACAACTTTGGTGCACTTCAGTGGTAAAAACTGCAGCGCTGTTTCTACACAAAAAGGATATTTCAGAAAAAAGTCCTTAATCATCTGTACAAGCAAAGTGATTCTGAAGCTGTTGGAGATGAAAAGTCAATATTACTGAATAATAATGACAGATAGTAAGGAGGAAATACCAAAATGATGCACCTCAGAATTTATTACAGATTTGAACACTGCTCAGCTGTGCTATGTGCCTTGTGCAGCATCAGTTCAGGCAAATAGCCCTTTTCCAACGACATGGTGCTGATGCCGGTACCCAATCTACAACCAGTTCTATGCATTTCAACCAAAAAAAAAAAAGACTGGTGCCAAAATGCGGACACTGGTACAGCACCACAAAATTGCTGGCCCCAAACTTGGAACCGCTGATTTCAGTCGCTATGGGAGGAGCTACCACAAGAAATTCGCCGCCATTTTGATAAACCTGAACACTTTCTTGACATTATAAAACAGGAGGCTTCTCGAAAGCAATGAAAAGTCGACCTATCAGTGATTTTTGTTCCTCCATAAACTGTTCTGTGTTCCTCTGCCTAACTGGGCGTGTGTGTTTATTTATTTTTCACCTCTCTCTGCCATGGGACAGCTCAGCACTACAGACTGTGCCTTTTGCTCAAAGTTGCATATGGTTTCATTTGGAAAACAGCGGCTTTTAGCGGCAGACAGAGTCCGGTACAGGTTGGTGGAGAGTGCAGTGGAAAGTCGTGCGTGTGATTCCAGGCGGGGTTGAAGTTCATAGCACTGCTCACGTTTCGCCACAGTCGGAAATGTGGAAGCAAGCAAAAGAAGCAGGCTTTATTTTTTACACTCTCTTCCTTTTCTGTCTGCATCTTCTTTTTTTTCCTTTTTACACACACACACACACACACACACACACACACACACACGCAGACACTGCGATCACAAGTAAACAGACACATGCAGGTTCGAGATACAAGACTTATCCATAAATGTTACCCTGGTAACATTTCAACTTATGCTACATAGCATTCGGTTCTTAAACCTGTCGAAATGTGAGCCAGTTCTCAAAAGGCACCAAGGCAGGACTGGCTCCACACCGGCACCGTCCTGGTGGTGAAGAGCTGAGAGAACCATATTAAGTCCAGTACCACTGACTTACAACTTGTTGGAACTACCGTATTTCATCATAACATGCATGTTTGATTATCCGATTTTTTTTTTGTTCACATGCATAGAAGAACTTCTCATCTGGGACTGTCTTTAAACCTTTATTTGAATTATTTTAGATGTGTATTTGCATTCTTCTCTTTTGTATATCACAGACGCTATTAAAAATTGAATGCTGCACAAGATGCATGAACTGTGCTCAGGTTATCTATAATGAATTGAAAACATAAGCAGCAGCGTAGCACAACTCTGAATAGAAAGATCTTTTCCAGCATAAATACTGAAGTAAATTTTAAACCTTTAAGCCCCTACGCATGTTCTATATCGGTGCTATAAAATATATAGCTTACATATTTTATAGCACAGCACTGAACAGTTGAACAAAATGTCAGTTTGCATTTAAAAACCAAAAATTACCCTCAAATAAGAAAGGAGTTATAATTACTGATCAGATTTCATATGATATCTACAACCCCGATTCCAAAAAAGTTGGGACAAAGTACAAATTGTAAATAAAAACGGAATGCAATGATGTGGAAGTTTCAAAATTCCATATTTTATTCAGAATAGAACATAGATGACATATCAAATGTTTAAACTGAGAAAATGTATCATTTAAAGAGAAAAACTAGGTGATTTTAAATTTCATGACAACAACACATCTCAAAAAAGTTGGGACAAGGCCATGTTTACCACTGTGAGACATCCCCTTTTCTCTTTACAGCAGTCTGTAAACGTCTGGGGACTGAGGAGACAAGTTGCTCAAGTTTAGGGATAGGAATGTTAACCCATTCTTGTCTAATGTAGGATTCTAGTTGCTCAACTGTCTTAGGTCTTTTTTGTCGTATCTTCCGTTTTATGATGCACCAAATGTTTTCTAAGGGTGAAAGATCTGGACTGCAGGCTGGCCAGTTCAGTACCCGGACCCTTCTTCTACGCAGCCATGATGCTGTAATTGATGCAGTATGTGGTTTGGCATTGTCATGTTGGAAAATGCAAGGTCTTCCCTGAAAGAAACGTCGTTTGGATGGGAGCATATGTTGCTCTAGAACCTGGATATACCTTTCAGCATTGATGGTGTCTTTCCAGATGTGTAAGCTGCCCATGCCACACGCACTAATGCAACCCCATACCATCAGAGATGCAGGCTTCTGAACTGAGCGCTGATAACAACTTGAGTCGTCCTTCTCCTCTTTAGTCCGAATGACACGGCATCCCTGATTTCCATAAAGGACTTCAAATTTTGACTCGTCTGACCACAGAACAGTTTTCCACTTTGCCACAGTCCATTTTAAATGAGCCTTGGCCCAGAGAAGACGTCTGCGCTTCTGGATCGTGTTTAGATACGGCTTCTTCTTTGAACTATAGAGTTTTAGCTGGCAACGGCGGATGGCACGGTGAATTGTGTTCACAGATAATGTTCTCTGGAAATATTCCTGAGCCCATTTTGTGATTTCCAATACAGAAGCATGCCTGTATGTGATGCAGTGCCGTCTAAGGGCCCGAAGATCACGGGCACCCAGTATGGTTTTCTGGCCTTGACCCTTATGCACAGAGATTCTTCCAGATTCTCTGAATCTTTTGATGATATTATGTACTGTAGATGATGATATGTTCAAACTCTTTGCAATTTTACACTGTCGAACTCCTTTCTGATATTGCTCCACTATTTGTCGGAGCAGAATTAGGGGGATTGGTGATCCTCTTCCCATCTTTACTTCTGAGAGCCGCTGCCACTCCAAGATGCTCTTTTTATACCCAGTCATGTTAATGACCTATTGCCAATTGACCTAATGAGTTGCAATTTGGTCCTCCAGCTGTTCCTTTTTGTCCCTTTAACTTTTCCAGCCTCTTATTGCCCCTGTCCCAACTTTTTTGAGATGTGTTGCTGTCATGAAATTTCAAATGAGCCAATATTTGGCATGAAATTTCAAAATGTCTCACTTTCGACATTTGATATGTTGTCTATGTTCTATTGTGAATACAATATCAGTTCTTGAGATTTGTAAATTATTGCATTCCGCTTTTATTTACAATTTGTACTTTGTCCCAACTTTTTTGGAATCGGGGTTGTACATCTCATCTCATTATCTCTAGCCGCTTTATCCTGTTCTACAGGCTCCAGCTTGCCTGTGACCCTATCCCAGCTGACTACGGGCGAAAGGCGGGGTACACCCTGGACAAGTCGCCAGGTCATCACAGGGCTGACACATAGACACAGACAACCATTCACACTCACATTCACACCTACGGTCAATTTAGAGTCACCAGTTAACCTAACCTGCATGTCTTTGGACTGTGGGGGAAACCGGAGCACCCGGAGGAAACCCACGCGGACACGGGGAGAACATGCAAACTCCACACAGAAAGGCCCTCGTCGGCCACGGGGCTCGAACCCGGACCTTCTTGCTGTGAGGCGACAGCGCTAACCACTACACCACCGTGCCGCCCGGGGTTGTACATACAAGATAAATTCATAGGATGTGTACGATGACTGACCAGAAATGCTCCCAGGTTTTATTAGTCACCAAATTTCCAGTCCAGCTGTGAGAAATCTCATGAGCAATGACCTGCAGAGAGACAGATATCAACAATACACAAACGATACAAAAATACACAAGAAAATATTCCTCACACATGTAGTGATATTCAATCATAGCTTGGCGCAAATTTATTACTCATTCATTTGCAAAGTTTAACGGGGCACCACACAGAAACAGTGACTTACAGAGGCAAGGGACCGGTCTCCAGCCTGGTAATAAACACAAGAACAGGCTGTTAGACAGGACGCAGTATAAAATACACAAACATACTGTACAGTGGACTAGTAACCAAGCTTGTGAAGAAGGTGAGAAATAATTTCTACAAATATCCCAGTTATTGTGGCTCATTAGTTCCAAGTCACACTTTAAAAGAATGAAAGGGAGGCTTGTGTGTTTTTAAATTGTAGAAAAGGGGAACTGGCTTACAGACTGTAAAGCATGCTTAGGTCTGCAAGAGGAAATGGAAAGGTATCACAAAAGTCAGCACAAAAGTCTTTTAGCACAACTCTCATTTCAATGTGGAATGGTCACAATAATCAAAATAAAACACTCTTCTTTCTGTAGCTGGTCCACAACTGCCCACAATTCAAGGTTTTTCATGACTTGACTATTTGTAGTCAATTCATAAGAAATCTTGAATTGTGGGCACCTTCATAGAGAACTTCACTGTCACTTCTGATCATATCACAAACTCCACTGAGCATCAATAATTTACATGTTTCCCAAAATTATTCACTGGAGGATTGTGTCTCTTGCCCCACTTGAGAACATGTGTTTCAATGACTAAGAGCAAAGTCTGATCCTAAAAACTTACTAAAAAAGACTGGTGCCAAAATGCGGACACTGGTACAGCACCACCAAATTGCTGGCCCCAAACTTGAAACCACTGATGTCAGTCGCTATGGGAGGAGCTACCACAAGAAATTCGCCACCATTTTGATAAACCTGAACACTTTCTTGACATTATAAAACAGGAGGCTTCTCGAAAGCAATGAAAAGTCGGCCTATCAGTGATTTTTGTTCCTCCATAAACTGTTCTGTGTTCCTCTGCCTAACTGGGCGTGTGTGTTTATTTATTTTTCACCTCTCTCTGCCATGGGACAGCTCAGCACTACAGACTGTGCCTTTTGCTCAAAGTTGCATATGGTTTCATTTGGAAAACAGCGGCTTTTAGCGGCAGACAGAGTCCGGTACAGGTTGGTGGAGAGTGCAGTGGGAAGTCGTATGCGTGATTCCCAGCGGGGTTGAAGTTCATAGCACTGCTCGCGTTTCGCCACAGTCGGAAATGTGAAAGCAAGCAAGAAGCAGCCTTTATTTTTTACACTCTCTTCCTTTTCTGTCTACATCTTTTTTTTCCTTTTTCCACGCACACACACACACACACACACACACACACACACACACACGCAGACACTGCGATCACAAGTAAACGGACACATTCAGGTTCGAGATACAAGACTTATCCATAAATGTTACCCTGGTAACATTTCAACTTATGCTACATAGCATTCAGTTCTTAAACCTGTCGAAATGTGAGCCAGTTCCCAAAAGGCACCAAGGCAGGACTGGCTCTGCACCAGCACCATCAATAATTTACGTTTCCCAAAATTATTCACTGGAGGACTGTGTCTCTTGCCCCATTTGAGAACGTGTGTTTCGCTGACTAAGAGCAAAATCTAATCCTAAAAACTTACTCAAAATGATTAAAAGTCCATTTGATATCACATATAACTGTTTTTGTATGTATTTGACGAATAAAGCCATAAAGTCTTTGACCGAAAAATACGTTTCTATGAGAAAATGATGTAAACAAAGAAACTTCCACTAAAGTATACTAGAATGAGTTGCAATTAAATTAAAGTAGGTGTTTATTATAAGATTGAATGCTATTAGAACTTGTGCTAAAAGACTTTAGATTTGTGCTCTAAGACTTTTGTGCTAAATGACTGTAAACCAATGGAAATAGCGTTAGTGTGTGCTCTAACCAATAAAGTAGGTGTTGCAAAGGTGAGGCAGGGGTTCTCCATGCCACCATAGGGGAAAGATGGAGGAAGCACCAGCACATCATAGTGTCCCCATACATATGGCCCTGCAAGATTCTCAGCAATCTTCAGCATTGTTTCCGTCTAACACACACACACAGAAAGGGACTATCAAACCATCAATCCCACATGGGTTAGCTGGAGCATGCAAGAATGAAGTAAGTGTTATGATACATAACACTTACTTCAGAGAACTCAAATGCAGCCTGGTCCACATATTCCTTCTCTGACCAAACTCTTGACCTGGGCCCAATCTCCCTGTGCAAAACAGAAAACACATTTTCATAACCATCTATCACTACCAAGTCAAATCGATTGCTCTTGAGGTTATAATCTTTCCAGCTGCCCAATCAAGTGGTATAATCTGCAAACCCATTTGACACCTACACTGTAAAAAAGAATAGTTGAGAATACTTGAAATTTCAAGGCAACAGTCTGCATTAATAATTTTATGTTTTGCCAACGATGTGCCCATGATAATCCAAACTATGATAACACTTATCTTTATTAAGAATTCTTAATTAAGTCAATTTTCAATTCCTCATTCTGCCAACATAGATTTCTCTTTTTGCTGAACAGTGGCATTCACAGTAGTACAAAAAGGCAATTGAGGTTATCACAATTTTTTGGGGGGCTTTTTTCACCTTTATTTGGATAGGACAGTGTAGAGACAGGAAATGAGCAGGGGAGAGAGAGAGATCAGGAAATGACCTCAGGTCAGAATCAAACCCAGGCCCCCGGATTTATGGTATGGCGCCTTATCCACCTGAGCCACGACAACATGAACTTCAACCCGAGAGAGAACCACATTGCCCAGCCCTTGCATTTGGGAGAGGAAACCACATGTCTTGGTCATTCAGAGCATGCGCTGAATAAACACCTGTGACAATTATGTATTTTCAATTCAGATTATTCACTATTGTATATTTACACATCATTGAGGTGCACCCTATCAGTTTGATGTGGATTTTTCTTGATGTGGATAATTCTAAAAAATAGAATTATGCTTTGTTCAAGTAATTCCATATTCACAATTGAATGGACAAGAAAATATGAATAATTATTAACGAACAGAAAAATCCACATCAAACTGATAGGGTGCACCTCAATGATGTGTAAATATGCAATAGTGAATAATCTGAATTGAAAATACATAATTGCCACAGGTGTTTATTCAGCACATGCTCTTAATGACCAAGACACGGGGTTTCCTCTCCCAAATGCAAGGGCTGGGCAATGTGGTTCCCTCTCTGGTTGACGATCATGTTGTTGTGGCTCAGGTGGATAAGGCGCCATACCATAAGTCCGGGGACCCGGGTTTGATTCCGACCTGATGTCATTTCCCAATCTCTCTCTGTCTCTCTCTCCCGCTCATTTCCTGTCTCTACACTGTCCTATCCAAATAAAGGTAAAAAAAGCCCCCCAAAAAATTGAGAACCTCAATTGCCTTTTTGTACTACTGTGAATGCCACTGTTCAGCAAAAAGAGAAATCTATGTTGGCAGAATGAGGAATTGAAAATTGACTTAATTAAGAATTCTTAATAAAGATAACAGTGTTATCATAGTTTGGATTATCATGGGCATACATCGTTGGCAAAACAAAATTCTTAATGCAGACTGTTGCCTTGAAATTTCAAGTATTCTCGACTATTCTTTTTTTACAGTGTACAAACACCAATAAGACCTGAGACTTTCATTTTGACTCATCCTGGGTGTGAATATGCCACCAAGGTCAAAATTCCACTCACTTTGATGAACTTATGATCGACAAAGTATTAAGATACACATCACCTCTGCTCTCTAATACTACACAATTCATCATTATGAATGACTGAAAGCCTGTTTTTAGAACCATTATTTTCATTTTAGTGGTCTTCACTGCCAAGTTAAGTGAAGGTAACAGTTTGGGGAATCAGCTTTTTATTCAGACTTAAAGATGAAGTCCTCGGGTTAAATATAAAGCTTGAAAAACATTTTAGTAACACTTGAAACGTAAGTTACGACCAACGCTGCAGTAATGACAAAAGTATCATGATAGTTGAAGACATTTACATGATATGATACATAACGTGTATCACAATGTAAATATAACAGTGTAGTATATTTTAATTTTAGCATTTTATGATTTTAAATATCTAATCAGCTGCTTCCAATCAGAGGTTGTAACTGAAATTTAAAAATTATGATGCTTATGATTTCTCAGAAAAGTGCATTGTGACAGAAACTCACAATACACTGCTAAGATGTAACAAAATATCCTTCAGAATAATTCACATGTAAAGAGCCTGAGCCTCAGCGTCAATAGTGTTTTATTCTATTTCTGTGTATGGCAGCTCAACAGATAAATTTAGCCTCAGCTTAATGCACATTCCTTGTAGTGATGTCCAGTGTTTAAAAACAAATTCAACATAAGAGAATAATGTCAAACAACTGCAGGTTAAAATTTCTGTTGTGTTAATCGAAGAACATTTACATTTTAAAAAGACATTTTTATATTAACTAAAGCCTTTCATTCACGTCATTTTCAAGTTTTTAAGTGCCAGCAGTCAGATAATGTGCATGTAGGAATCTTGGTATTATACAGGACAAGATGCTACACAGATGAAGTCTGATCCTGTATCAAAATCTTGAATAGGAACAGAAATACAGACAGAAGCCAAAAGGGAGAAGGAGAGAAACTACCTGCTCTCTAGAGCTCCCACCACAAGCGCAATAAGGTAAGAAGGCATGGGTACCTGAGAAAGAACCATACGTATACACACACACACACACACATACACACACACATACATTTCCCAACCAACAGTTCTTGATTTAGTATCTGCACATTTTGCATGACTTTGTAAAGTTAAATAACCTCCATGAAATAACTCAAACAGCAGCACTAACATTTCCCAGCCAACTAACGCTATAGTATAGGAACCATAAACAATTTGCTTGTGATCATAAACTGTGCACGTATCATTTTCCAGTGTGGATATTATCAATATTCAGTGGTTGCTTGAATATATAATTTAATGATCAACGTTTTCATAAATTCACTCCTAATTTGGTCAAAATACAGCAAATGTGTAGACAACTCAAGTGTCACCACTTGAGCAGAAAGAGGAAGAGAAGCTCTGTGTGTGTGTGTGTGTGTGTGTGTGTGTGTGTGTGTGTGTGTGTGTGTGTGTGAGTGAGTGAGTGTGGGAGAGGGGCGTGTCAGCTAACCGTTTGTCGAAAGTGGTAAATGATTCGGTTGTTGTCACTCGGATCTGCCTTCTGCCCATCCCGCACTGCACTCATCAGTGCTATCAGCTCTTTGGGCACTGACACCTAAAACACAAACACAGACACACAACATACTGACTAAATTAACATGTCTCCCTTTATCCATGTGAATATTAATTCTGGGACCACTTAGTGATAATGTGGGGCTGTTTTTCCTCTAAAGGCCCTTACGATGCATGATATCATGGACTCCAAGAAATACAAGGAGATTTTGAAAATAAAATATGGTTGCCTCTGCCAAGAAGTTATAAGTAGTTTGTGGTTGGATCTTCCAGCAGGGCAGTGTTCCAAAACTGTCTCAACGACTACAGAATGAAGCGTTTGACCTAAACCCCACTGAAAACCTGTGGGCTGAGCTGAAATGCAGAGCTCACAACAAAGAGCTTCTGTACTAATTCTGTATTAAACTCCATCCATCCATCCATTATCTCTAGCCGCTTATCCTGTCCAACAGGGTTGCAGGAAAGCTGGAGCCTATCCCAGCTGACTACGGGCGAAAGGCGGGGTACACCCTGGACAAGTCGCCAGGTCATCACAGGGCTGACACATAGACACAGACAACCATTCACACTCACATTCACACCTACGGTCAATTTAGAGCCACCAGTTAACCTAACCTGCATGTCTTTGGACTGTGGGGGAAACTGGAGCACCCGGAGGAAACCCATGCAGACACGGGGAGAACATGCAAACTCCACACAGAAAGGCCCTCGCCGGCCACGGGGCTCGAACCCGGACCTTCTTGCTGTGAGGCGACAGCGCTAACCACTACACCACCGTGCCGCCCCCTGTATTAAACTCATTAACTATTATATGAGAAGACTCAGTGAAAACTCTCTTTGCTAGCAAAACAGCACAAACTACTAAATGCAGGGGTGACAATAATTGTGACCAGTTTTTGTTAAAAATATATATTTAAATACATTTATTTTAATTAAATGTTAGATTTCTTTTATACTTTCAGTGTGAAATTAAGCTAAATCACCACAAAGACATTTAATTGGCACGAGTTTTTAGATATGTTTTTTTTTTTCCTTTAAAGTAGTTAATGGCCTGGTAACGGTAAATCAGTCTTCTATTCCTCGCATTTACTGTCCTGCTAAACAAACCAGGTCTACCAGTAACTCAAATGTCATTAAGTATGTAAAACCTAAGTGTAAGTCCTCCACCTACCAACATTAATTTACTGTAAGAACCATTAGAATCTGCAACACTCTATCTGATGAACTGAACTTTACTATGGTTAATTTGAGCTCATTCAAAGCTGTTAAGTTACATTACTATTTTAGATCATTGCAAGCCATTTATGACCCTGAAAATCCGAGAACCTTTACAGGAGAACCGAAGGCAAATTTTTTATTATCAAAATTCTATTTATCTCATTTTATTAAATATCGGAATGCATTTTTGAGAGCTATTTTGTCACTGCTATAGCAAGTTATGAGTGTTTGAAATATGCTCTGTAATATATCAGTCCATATGTCAAAGCAATGGCCGTAAACGACATTCGTTGAGACCTGTGCGAGACATCGTTTGACGGAAGTAAAACGTACAGCGGAAATCAATGTGACCAACATCTGCCAATGTTGTCAAAAGACGCGTGTGCCCTCTTTCGAATGCTGATGTAATCAAGCCGGAGGTTTTGTTTGTTTTGATAGCAATCAGGAAAGTTTGAAAAAAGTAGGCAATAATCGTCTCGTTTTTGTGCAATATTTCATTTGGAAAACAGTTTTCAAAATGGCGGCACTGACACCTGGCTGACACTTGACGTTTCAAAGCCTTGCACAAGTCTCATGAAGATTGCACGGGTAAGTGACGCCTGCCGTGGACCAAACGAACTAAATTCAACATGGCTAAAAACCAAATAGGCTGCTAAGTATAATATTTAACTGCAATTAGTTGCCAATACAAGTCATGATATAAGGTTACTAAAACTGAAAACGTAACTGAATAACAAGTTAATTAAGAAATAAAGCAAGTTTAAAAATGACTTCGGTTCCCCTTTAAGACATATTGGCCTCAAGTGCAATACTTCGCGTAGCCTTACACTGCCTTTAACCTGTTGCTACTGATTTTATAATTTTTCTTAGTTATATTACAGGCCTGCAGTAATTGGGCTACCAAGGCTGTTGCGGTTACCCTGACTTACATTGTTATATTGGGAAGCTAATAAAATAAAATAATTCCTACACAGCAAAATCCCCAGTGTTGAATTAATACCAAGAGTGTTGATTTAACACCCTGCTGTGTTTATATATGTCCAATTGGACACAAATTCACTCTGATAGTGTTAATTCAACACTGGAGAATTTGCTGTGTAACCTGTTTTAGAACATATTTCAGCTATAGGGTTGAAAAAAAAAAGATGGCGGTACATGAAGAGCTGTTAGTGTTCTGTAGCTGTATGCGAGTTTGAGTGTGATACCTGAGAATAGTAGGTGTGTTTCACTGATGGAGTGTCCTGACAGGGCATCATAGACCTGCAGTGAGTTGCCTGTTGGATTACAAAAAGATTACAGAGCTTGTTACTGATGCACAACAGAGAAGAGTCATGGGGGGGCATTAGTCTTACTAGTCAAACTCGTTTGAAAGATATGAAAAGTGAATCACGTGCATAAAACCAAAACTGGATATGTAATGTCTCAAGTTGTCTGTAAGGTGAGTTGCAATTTCAGTTCATCTAACTGCATTGAGCTGAGCCCCCACCCTAAAACTACTGTATGTTTGCATTTTTTAAGGAAAAGAATTAGGATCAAGCAGCTCTATGTTCAGGCTGGAAAAAAAAAATATATATATATATATATATATATATATATATATATATATATATATATATATATATATATATATATATATATACCATATATGAGCTTTAAAATAAAGAAACTATCCTACTGTGTTACCTGGCAGAATTGTGAAACATTTTATAAGGCACTTGATTGAAAATATATCATTACTACAGATCTACGTCTTCTTCTTTTGGCTGCTCCCGATTAGGGGTCGCCACAGCGGATCTTTCGTCTCCATTGCTCCCTGTCTTCCGCATCCTTCTCTACCACACCTGCCACTTTCATGTCCTCTCTCACCACCTCCATGTATCTCCTCTTTGGCCTTCCTCGTTTTCGTTTGCCTGGCAGCTCCATCCTCAACATTCTCCTTCCAACATGCTCTGCATCTCTTCTCAGGATGTGCCCATACCATCTCAGTCTCATCTCTCTTAGCTTAATTCCCAAGCTCTCTACATGTGCTGTCCCTCTGATGTGCTCGTTCCTTATCCTGTCCAACCTCCCATCACAAACCTTAACATCCTCAACTCCGCCACCTCCAACTTTGCCTCCTGTCTCTTCGTTAAGGGTACGGTCTCCAATCCATACATCACAGCTGGTCTCACTGCTGTCTTATACATCTTACCTTTCATTTTTGCTGGGACTTTCCTATCACAAATGACTCCCGAAATCCTTCTCCAACTGCTCCACCCTGCCTGCACTCTCTTTCTCACCTCACTATCGCAGCCCCCATTTTCCTGCACAGTTGACCCCAGGTACTATATTCACCAACTTTCTTTACGTCTGCTCCTTGCATCTTCACTACACTCTCATCCCCATTCTCATTGATGCACATGTATTCTGTTTTGCTCCTGCTCACCTTCATTCCTCTTCGTTCCAATGCATACCTCCATCTCTCCAAACCCAACTCAACCTCCTTTCTACTTTCACCACATATCACAATCTCATCCGCAAACATCATGTTCCATGGTGAGTCTTGCCTCACTTCGTCTGTCAAGCTATACACCACTCTGGCAAACAAAAAAGGACTCAAAGCAGATCCTTGATGGAGTCCCACCTTCACCTTGAACCATTCAGTCGTTCCAACTGCACACCTCACTGCTGTTTCACTGTTCTCATACATGTCTTGCACCACTCTAATATACTTCTCATTCACTCCACTCTTTCTCATACAATAATACAGATCTACATGTTCATTTAAAAATTATAAACTGCACCTTTAAAAGATTTTGTTCAAGTATTAATGGTTTTGTGTGTGTGTGTTAGGGGTGGTGAAGGTGTGGTGAGATAAGGATCCACAAGCAGAACACAGACAGTAATCCAATAAATAAGGTGATTTAATTCAGGGAAAAGGGCGTGGCAAAAAGGTAAACAAACGGGACAAAAACAAATGGCAAAAATAGTCCAGGTAAAAAGAGACAAAAAAACTTGACAAAAACACGAGACAGGCAAGGACTAAAACGCTAAAGCAAAAAAACCATAAATGCAGTAAAGATGCACTTTTACAGGGATATACTATTATAGCATTAGTGTTATATTCAAGTTTCATTATACGATTTCATTATATGAAGCTGATCACAATAAGCACTGAGAGTGATTAGCAAAACACTCTCATTACTTCTTGTCACTTGCCACCCAGGACACAGATCAATGATAACGGACATAAAACAGATGAAGCTGATATAAAGCAGAAATAACACATAAAGCAGTGTTGAAAGATGCGTTAACTGAGTGTAAGACTGCAGTTGTGTTACACAACCACATTGTTTCAACAACATTGCATTCCACATGATTCTCGAATCTGGTTGGTTAATTTCTACATTAATTCACATGTCCTAATAAAATTATTATTTTATAGTAATAACATACACAAGGATTTGTATGGTGGACACGCCACATAAACGGATTTTTAAAATGTGCGCAGTTGATGATATGAGTTGTCTGTGATAAGATGTTTATTAGCATTTACGGAAGGAGTTTTCAGAGTTGGTGTTTTGTGACAAAGATAAAGCTGCAACTTTAACATTTCTAAAGTAGGAAAGTTCTCAAGATGGAAGGTTTGTGGTTTCCCCTGTAACATGATAAACTCTATTTATAAATTCATCTATTATCCATAACCACTTATCCTGTGCAGGGTCGCAGGCAAGCTGAAGCCTAAACATGAGAAACTGAAATGTTCTTGTCTTATCAACTTATTTTCAGTATAGGGCAGTTGTCTGGACAGAGGGTTTTACAGTTTCTCAGTAACATGACAAACTGGGGTTTTTGTTTGTTTGTTTCCATTTAACTTCATGAGAAAGAAAGAGGCTGGTGAGGTTACGACTACTGATAGCTACTAGAACATAATGATAATGAGAACTTACTTGCTTCAGGCTGCAACACAACACATCATTGCTCATTGTTTTCCTAAAATGTCTTGAACAATTAAACGTCTTTAATTTCCTAAACGTCTTTAACAATTAAATACCTGATGTATTTAATTCCTGACATTCTGACCTTAAAGGAGATACATAGACCCTTTATTTTTAAATGCATTTCTGAGTGGATAGTGTCTCCATCCCTGACTCGTTTATGCTGCATAAATGGGAATAAAATATATATATATATATATATATATATATATATATATATATATATATATTTTTTTTTTTTTTTTTTTTTTTTTTTTTTTGAGAGTTAAAATCGAGTGCAAAGTTGTCATTCGAGCTGCCCCACTGAGCCAGCCAGCCCTGAGTGTGTGACGTCACAGCGGGAACCGGTTTTAAGGCTGAGGCCTTTGACAGCTATAAACCAAAGCCAGACTCGGCAGGCGAGAGTGGTTGCAATGGCTTCTTCGTTCTGATTTATTGGAGATTCTTCAGATTCCTCAGATAGTAATACATCTGACTGTGATAGTCCTGAAATTGGAGTGTGTATACATGCTACTGCTATATGTGTAGAACCGTATCACTTCGAACCGTCGGAAAGTGAATCCGATAGTAACACGTCGGCCACGGAGGCCCACACCTTACGAAATAAAGCCAGAGAACAAAGCCGTCTAGAGAACTGGATGGAATGTTTTGAAACAATCTGGACTTTCAGTTCTTCGTTCATTCGCTTCTTCCACGTAAGGGCGAGATATTGATGCTGAGGCAAAAATATCCAACGGAGAAATCTGACGACTGGTCCACTCATTCTCCATTTTCTCCATACTGAATACGCCACCATTACTGCTCAGCTCACACTCCGGGAGAACTGGTGCAACTGAACTTACTTTCCTTTTCTTGTAGTTTTCTTTTCTTTTAATTGTTGATACTGCACCCTCTTTCAATACGGGCTTATAGCCAACGCTCCTCAACGGATCAGAGGTCTCGTATGAGTCTTCAGTAAAATGTGCAGAGCAGAGGAGAGACCACTTTGTAGGTGCCCAATGTGCCTGTGAACTTCTCGCAAAACGCGTCCAAATCTTTGCAGTTTGAACATTCTTGGGCCATGAATGCAGCATAAATCCACCTTATCTCGTGTTGCTGCACCCACCAGCAACACATCTACGTGGCATGGCGATAAATTAGCTCAAAATGGAAGCTCAAAGTTGCTGTTAGCTCTGTGTTTTAGTATAGCGGAAATGGCGATGAGACCGATAGCCTTCCTGCTGTGACATCACAGATGTCAAGGTTATTCACTCAGACCGCTACCTATAGACCCTTTCGCAGTAAACGTCATTCATACGTAAGAGGAAATTGCGTGCGCAGCCTGGACCCAAAAAAGACTCAGCGACGGTAGAGACGAGAAGAAATATTTGGAAGAAATGCCTAGTTGTTGTGTTGTCGGGTGTCAGAATCGTAGCAGTGATGGGGTTAAAATGTACAGAATTCCAGCAGGATCTCACCCATTCCAAAAAAAATCGCCGACGTCTATGGCTACAAGCCATCAAACGTGTAGACTGGGATGAAAGCACTATGCGCGGGTTTGCAGCGCCCACTTCATCACAGGTAAGATCAGGCTATTTATTAAATCTTTCTTTTTTATTCTTTCTAGTCTCCGTTTATTGATGTAGCAAAATACTTTGGTAACGTTTGTCTGATTAGCTGGGTCATAGTTACACAATGTAATGAATATTGTTAGCATGTTAACTTAGCTTTGCATGCAATTTTGTTTGTAGGAGAGGTCTCGCTTGACTCAAGCAGTCCAGATTTTGTGCCATCATTATTTGCGTATGCCGAAAATCACAATTTTAAAGCAAGGATGGAAAGGTAAAATTGTGTGCCCTCACTCTAAATGCCAACTTACGTTGACTGCTCTAATCTAGCTCCCGCCCCGTTCAGTTTCATTTCTGCTCTCTGCCTCTCGCTTTTTACGCAGCTCTGATTTCTCTTAGCTGCACTCTTTACACTATCATTCCTTTCATGCCATTACCTCCTGCAAATTGCTGTTTAGTGTTGGTATTTGCTGTTGTAGCTAAAGCCACATTGCCATCACATCACTGGCATAATTTGATTAAAATAAAATGAATATGAATGTCCCATTGTTGATCAAGTTGTAGTCTCGCTGTAACCAGAATGTTGATGGCAGGCTACTTTTGTAAATATTTTTTTTTTTTTGAGTTTGACATTTTTTGTAAATAGTATGACTGCCTTCAGGTATCAGAGGAAAACTTACTAACATCGTCCGTCCACTCTTTAATTAAATACGGATCCGGTAGGCGATGTCCACTTGTTAGAGTTAACTTATTTATGTAGCATTCTCGATCTTGTAACGACAATTGTTTTGCATAATCTGACAGCTCATAATGCCGGTCTATGGGCAGCGCCATTGTTTCTGAGTCCAGGCTGCGCGCGCATCCTAGCAACGGTCGGTTTGTTTACAAACACGCGAAGGGGTCTATATGAATCACTTTAATCATAAAAATTACTATATTAGATTTATTGTTAACGCTTAAAACTATTTTATGCCATTCTTGAGGTCTCAAGGCATTTATAAACAAAAAGTGAGGCCATGGTTCTGCGTATCTCCTTTAAAGGATGAGATGACATACCTGGCATTGGCTGAAAAGGTAGGGGTGCTTTTTCCCAGCGGTTTGTGCAGGAGTGAGCCACTGCAGAGCCGAGGCCCTTGGAGACGTCTCAAACTTGATCTCAACAATCACATGCTGCCCACTGAACACACATCACACATCTGCTGTCCATCACACTGTTCAGGTCATAACTGTAGTACTCGGATATATTAAAATGGCAACATCATGTTCACCCATAAATTAACATTTCAGGATGTTGTAATGACATGGTTCTGATGTTCTTGGGAAAAATTAGTTAGAAATGTTATAAATATGCAATGTACATGCTGCTGAATACTACCACCATGTTCGTTTAAAGAAACCTGTAACACAATGTGTGCATTCTATATTTCTATGGGCTCTTCTGCCTCTGCAAACAGCCCTCAATTAAAAAATATAATACCCACAATTACAGTCCAACTACTGAACTCCCCAAACTACAGCCCTATCTGAGCATAATAAACTAGAGAGAAGAAGAGTATGGTGATACCGTGACAGCTCAAAGGGCAGGCTGATCTTCAGAGGGCTTCCTTTATAACCCTGCTTCTCTCCCAGGGTAAACTTGGCAGCCTGGCCATTGGCTGATACCTTGAAGATCTTTAGGTCATTCGTGTCAAGAGTCTAGAAGGCACAAGGTGATTTATGAAGAATGCAATACCAGCAATTAATCAGTGAAGTACCTTTAATAATGCTGGACAAAGTACCAAGCAGTTTCAGTAACTATTGAGTTCTGAATACTTTTACTTGTATGAATTCACTGATCCCATACTGAATATCGTTATCAAGGCGAATACATTGGACTGGATTTCATGAATTTTCCATTTCAATCCACTGGCATGTTTTATGTCATGATAACGGTTATGTTGACTAATACATGACACCACTTGTCTTAAAGCACACCCTCAAGTCTCTAAAGTTTCACAAACACAACAGGCTTGCCTATTGTGGGAAAATCACCACTGGGTCAGGATTGAGTGGCAGTGACACCCACAGCCCTGAAATCATTATCACATCAAAAATGGGAAATGTTGGTTCAGTACATTAGGTACTGAGTAATTAAGCAGTGATGTGATGATTAAAGTCTGGCCTGGGGTTTTTTTTTTTGGACCAAAATATATATAAGATAAGACTATGACACAATGGTTTCAGATAGATTACCGTATTCTGCTGATAGTAAACGGGTCAATGGTCAAAATCTTCTAACAACACACTACTGAGTTGTTGTTTTTTTTAAGTGTACATTTTAAAACGTATGTTTCTTTAAATATATAATATTACAAGTATAATGCATTTTTCTGAATGACAACCTTGTATTTTGGAAACTGTATTTTATTGGAGACAACTTAGACAAAAATTTCAACCAACATACAAACACTCAAGGACTGGAACCTCATTTTATCCTATAATTTGTCATTTATCCTGTACATATTTTATTACATAACAGAGACATAAGATTATTATTATTATTACTAGTATGATAATAAGAAGTTTATAACTTGTTAATAGCTTAACATAAAACTAAGATACTGTAACACACTAATAGTGTTATTTAAAGGCCTGTTATTCACACTGCAGGGTAGTTTGTACCTGGAGGATAGAAATAAACTGTATTAATTAAGACCACAGTCAAATCCACCCACATTTATAGACAGTTTATTTCAAGGAGTTATTCATATTTTGTTATTCATATTCACTCTCGACCAAAGTGGAGTAAATGTGTTTGTTATTTGCATCGGAGCCATCAGACTTTATCACTCGTGTTTCCACCCGAGGCAAAGTTCATCACAAATCTATCAGACTGAGTGAATTATGCAGGCGCTCTTTTTTTTCCCAACCACACTCCGTGAAACCCCGCCTCTTGTGTCCGATTGGCTATTTGTTTAAATCGACATTTATGCATGAATAATGAGCTAATGATAGTAAGTTAGGCTATGAACGACTAGCCAATAAAAACTCAGGAGGCGGGGTGTGTCGGAAAACGGGTATGAAATATATGTGAATAAAGCCTGTGGGGATTTTACAAGAGATTGGAAGAGGAGTGCAGAGAACTGGTTAAAGTACAGAAACAGGACACAACCTCAGGGATTTAATATTAATCTAGACGTGTTTTAAAAGGTGTCCATGAGGTTATTGAAGCAAAACGTTTATAATCTAAATGCACACAGAAAACCTGCTTTTAAAAAAATTATATATATATATATATCAGTTTAAATGTACAGCCTTACAATATATAGCTGATACATTTCTGAAATCTTCAGGAATACTGGCTATATGAAAGAAAGATCAGTCCTGTATTGGTTCTATACAAACAGAGATGGGGAAGCAAAACTGCACAAAACAGGGATGATGGAGGAGCAGAGACACTGGGGCTGCTGTGGCACACATCTGTAACGGCGCGTGCACTTATTTCAGATTTTACACTTTACACAGTTTACACTTACTTTACACACAGATGCATGGGTTAATAAACCAGCTTTACAGGTTCGTAGCTTTCACAGCTAGCTAGCATTACCTGGAGGTGATATAATATATTGTAATAATAATAATAATAATAATAATAATAATAATAATAATAATAATAATAATGCAGAGGTTTTACCAGCTCAGAGAATTGCTCCTGCAGCACCTCCACTGTAAGAGCCACGTTCCCCTTCAGCACATGACTGTCGAAGTCCACATAATAGAACAGATTGACATGGCGAGTCACACATTCAGAGATAGAACAGAGAGAGCAGGGGTCTGACACAGGAGCCATGATCACACACTACTCGTGTACACACACACAGCTCGGATCCTGCAGTTTAATCAACTCACTTTAGTGCCGGAAGCCGGCTGTTGCACCACGGGAAATGTATTTCTGTTTGTTTCCGGTCTGACCTGTAGGCGGGTCTGCCCTAGCCTGGGCCCGCCCATCCTAAGTGTGACGCAACACGCAGAGCTTTGAAGTCGCGTTAGCCAGACAAGGTCTGCCCTGCTCAACAGCAAAAATGCATGAAAATGCCATGTGTATCTCTCATTCACATGGATATCTGCAACTGTTTAATGCATAATGGCTGCACATATGTCTGTTTTTCAGAAATTATAAAATCACTTGAGAGCAGAAATGTCATAATAATAATAATAATAATAATTTATTGACTTACAACCCCGATTCCAAAAAAGTTGGGACAAAGTACAAATTGTAAATAAAAACGGAATGCAATGATGTGGAAGTTTCAAAATTCCATATTTTATTCAGAATAGAACATAGATGACATATCAAATGTTTAAACTGAGAAAATGTATCATTTAAAGAGAAAAATTAGGTGATTTTAAATTTCATGACAACAACACATCTCAAAAAAGTTGGGACAAGGCCATGTTTACCACTGTGAGACATCCCCTTTTCTCTTTACAACAGTCTGTAAACGTCTGGGGACTGAGGAGACAAGTTGCCCAAGTTTAGGGATAGGAATGTTAACCCATTCTTGTCTAATGTAGGATTCTAGTTGCTCAACTGTCTTAGGTCTTTTTTGTCGTATCTTCCGTTTTATGATGCGCCAAATGTTTTCTATGGGTGAAAGATCTGGACTGCAGGCTGGCCAGTTCAGTACCCGGACCCTTCTTCTACGCAGCCATGATGCTGTAATTGATGCAGTATGTGGTTTGGCATTGTCATGTTGGAAAATGCAAGGTCTTCCCTGAAAGAGATGTCGTCTGGATGGGAGCATATGTTGCTCTAGAACCTGGATATACCTTTCAGCATTGATGGTGTCTTTCCAGATGTGTAAGCTGCCCATGCCACACGCACTAATGCAACCCCATACCATCAGAGATGCAGGCTTCTGAACTGAGCGCTGATAACAACTTGGGTCGTCTATACTGCGGGTGGCACGGTGGTGTAGTGGTTAGCACTGTCGCCTCACAGCAAGAAGGTCCTGGATTCGAGCCCAGTGGCCGGCGAGGGCCTTTCTGTGTGGAGTTTGCATGTTCTCCCCGTGTCTGCGTGGGTTTCCTCCGGGTGCTCCGGTTTCCCCCACAGTCCAAAGACATGCAGGTTAGGCTAATTGGTGGCTCTAAATTGACCATAGGTGTGAGTGTGAATAGTTGTTTGTCTCTATGTGTCAGCCCTGTGATGCTCTGGCGACTTGTCCAGGGTGTACCCCGTCACTCGCCCATAGTCAGCTGGGATAGGCTCCAGCTTGCCTGCGACCCTGTAGAACAGGATAAGCAGCTACAGATAATGGATGGATGACTTATACTGCGCCTTTTACATAAAAATGATCAAATGTGCATTACAAAATGGTAGTTAAAAAATTTAAATAAAAAAATGAATAAACATCTCATTATCTGTAGCCGCTTTATCCTTCTACAGGGTCGCAGGCAAGCTGGAGCCTATTCCAGCTGACTACGGGCGAAAGGCGGGGTACACCCTGGACAAGTCACCAGGTCATCACAGGGCTGACACATAGACAAAGAAAACCATTCACATTCACACCTACGGTCAATTTAGAGTCACCAGTTAACCTAACCTGCATGTCTTTGGACTGTGGGGGAAACCGGAGCACCCGGAGGAAACCCACACGGACACGGGGAGAACATGCAAACTCCACACAGAAAGGCCCTCGCTGGCCCCGGGGCTCGAACCCGGGACCTTCTTGCTGTGAGGCGACAGCGCTAACCACTACACCACTGTGCCGCCCATGAATAAACATCTCATCTCATCTCATTATCTCTAGCCGCTTTATCCTTCTACAGGGTCGCAGGCAAGCTGGAGCCTATCCCAGCTGACTACGGGCGAAAGGCGGGGTACACCCTGGACAAGTCGCCAGGTCATCACAGGGCTGACACATAGACACAGACAACCATTCACACTCACATTCACACCTACGGTCAATTTAGAGTCACCAGTTAACCTAACCTGCATGTCTTTGGACTGTGGGGGAAACCGGAGCACCCGGAGGAAACCCACGCGGACACGGGGAGAACATGCAAACTCCACACAGAAAGGCCCTCGCCGGCCCCGGGGCTCGAACCCAGGACCTTCTTGCTGTGAGGCGACAGCGCTAACCACTACACCACCGTGCCGCCATGAATAAACATCATAAAGTAAATAAAAATAAACATTTATAACTGTAAATATCCATCCATTATCTGTAGCCGCTTACCCTGTCCTACAGAGTCGCAGGCAAGCTGGAGCCTATCCCAGCTGACTACAGTGGTGCTTGAAAGTTTGTGAACCCTTTAGAATTTTCTATATTTCTGTATAAATATGACCTAAAACATCATCAGATTTTCACACAAGTCCTAAAAGTAGATAAAGAGAACCTAGGTAAACAAATGAGACAAAAATATTATACTTGGTCATTTATTTATTGAGGAAAATGATCCAATATTACATATCTGTGAGTGGCAAAAGTATGTGAACCTTTGCTTTCGGTATCTAGTGTGTCTCCCTTGTGCAGCAATAACTGCAGCTAAACGTTTCCGGTAACTGTTGATCAGTCCTGCACACCGGCTTGGAGGAATTTTAGCCCATTCCTCCATACAGAACAGCTTCAACTCTGGGATGTTGGTGGGTTTCCTCACATGAACTGCTTGCTTCAGGTCCTTCCACAACATTTTGATTGGATTAAAGTCAGGACTTTGACTTGGCCATTCCAAAACATGAACTTAATTCTTCTTTAACCATTCTTTGGTAGAATGACTTGTGTGCTTAGGGTCGTTGTCTTGCTGCATGACCCACCTTCTCTTGAGATTCAGTTCAAGGACAGATGTCCTGACATTTTCCTTTAGAATTCTCTGGTATAATTCAGAATTCATTGTTCCATCACTGAAGGCAAGCTGTCCTGGCCCAGATGCAGCAAAACAGGCCCAAACCATGATACTACCACCACCATGTTTCACAGGTGGGATGAGGTTCTTATGCTGGAATGCAGTGTTTTCCTTTCTCCAAACATAACGCTTCTCATTTAAACCAGAAAGTTCTATTTTCGTCTCATCCATCCAAAAACATTTTTCCAATAGCCTTCTAGCTTGTCCACATGATCTTTAGCAAACTGCAGATGAGTAGCAATGTTCTTTTTGGAGAGCAGTGGCTTTCTCCTTGCAACCCTGCCATGCACACCATTTGTTGTTCAGTGTTCTCCTGATGGTGGACTCATGAACATTAACATTAGCCAATGTGAGAGAAGCCTTCAGTTGCTTAGAAGTTACCCTGGGGTCCTTTGTGACCTCGCCGACTATTACACGCCTTGCTCTTGGAGTGATCTTTGTTGGTCGACCACTCCTGGGGAGGGTAACAATGGTCTTGAATTTCCTCCGTTTGTACACAATCTGTCTGACTGCGGATTGGTGGAGTCCAAACCCTTTAGAGATGGTTTTGTAACCTTTTCCAGCCTGATGAGCATCAACAATGCTTTTTCTGAGGTCCTCAGAAATCTCCTTCGTTCATGCCATGATACACTTCCACAAACACGTGTTGTGGAGATCAGACTTTGATAGATCCCTGTTCTTTAGATAAAACAGGGTGCCCACTCACACCTGATTTTCATCCCATTGATTGAAAACACCTGACTCTAATTTCACCTTCAAATTAACTGCTAATCCTAGAGGTTCACATACTTTTGCCACTCACAGATATGTAATATTGGATCATTTTCCTCAATAAATAAATGACCAAGTGAAATATTTTTGTCTCATTTGTTTACCTAGGTTCTCTTTATCTACTTTTAGGACTTGTGTGAAAATCTGATGATGTTTTAGGTCATATTTATGCAGAAATATAGAAAATTCTAAAGGGTTCACAAACTTTCAAGCACCACTGTATGGGCGAGAGGCGGGGTACACCCTGTACAAGTCGCCAGGTTATCGCAGGGCTGACACATAGGCCAAGTTTACATTAGACCTTATCTGTCTCGTTTTCTTCGCGGATGCACTGTCCATTTACATTAAAACACCTGGAAACGCCGGGAAACGGGAATCCGCCAGGGTCCACGTATTCAATCTAGATCGTGTCTGGTCCGGTGCTGTGTAAACATTGAGGATACGCGGATACGCTGTGCTGAGCTCTAGCTGGCGTCGTCATTGGACAACATCACTGTGACATCCACCTTCCTGATTCGCTGGCGTTGGTCATGTGACGCGACTGCTGAAAAACGGCACGGACTTCCGCCTTGTATCACCTTTCATTAAAGAGTATAAAAGTATGAAAATACTGCAAATACTGATGCAAATACTGCCCATTGTGTAGTTATGATTGTCTTTAGGCTTGCCATCCTTCCACTTGCAAGTGGTAAGTGACTTGCGCATGCCCGATATGCACTGAGATCACACACACAGCGGCTCAGTCCCGAATCACTGCTCGTGCGCTTCACTCGCGCGCTCTGTGAGCTGCGCAGGGCCGGAGTGCGCACCCTCCAGAGGGCACTCGCTGTTCAGGGCGGGGTGATTTGGAGTGCAGGATGCCTGCGGAGCCGAGCGTATCCGTGTATTGGCGTTGCTGTGTGCACGCGAATCGTGTATTGGCGTTGCTGTGTGCACGCTAATCATTTTAAAAACGTTAATCTGATGATCCGCTGATACAGTCTAATGTAAACCCCACCATAGAGACAAACAACCATTCACACCTACGGTCAATTTAGAGCCACCAATTATCCTAACCTACATGCCTTTGGACTGTTGGGGAAACCGGAGCACCCGGAGGAAACCCATGCAGACACGGGGAGAACATGCAAACTCCACACAGAAAGGCCCTCATCAGCCGCTGAACTCGAACCCAGGACCTTCTTGCTGTGAGGCGACAGTGCTGACCACTACACGACCGTGCTGCCCTATATATATATATATATATATATATATATATATATATATATATATATATATATACTGTATATATACTCTACACACACACACACACACACACACATATATATATATATATATATATATATATATATATATATATATATATATATATATATAAGGAAAGATAATAAATTTAGTAATCTAATAACTAAAAGCCAATTTAAAAAGATGTGATTTTTGACGTGATTTAAAAGCCTCTAAAGATGAAACATTACGGAGGTCAACAGGAAGCTCATTCCAGAGTTTTGGTGCTGCTACGCTAAAAGATCGATTGCCAAAGGTGCGTAACATTTTGCCTTGGGGAAATGATAAAACAGTGCTAGCATTTGAGTGCAACGAATACCTCGCATATTGCCTAACATTAATTAAATCAGTAATATAAAATGTCGCCATGCCATGCAAAGCCTTAAAAGTTAATAATAATATTTTAAATTGTATTCTAAATCTAACAGGCAGCCAGTGCAGTTCTTGCAAAACAGGTGTTATGTGGTCATATTTTCTAGTAGAAGTTAATAGCCTTGCCGCAGCATTAGCAGGGCTAAGGGCTCTGTCAAAGCCAAAAATACAAGCAGGAGTGGAAAAAGTTTGTTTGATCTGTAACCACTTATCCTGTGCAGGGTAGCAGGGGGCAAGCTGGAGCCTATCCCAGCTGACCATGGGCAAGAGGCAGGGTACACCTTGGACAAGTCGCCAGCTCATCGCAGGGCTGACACACACAGAGACCCAAACAACCATTCACAGTCAATTTAGAGCCACCAATTAACCTAACCTGCATATCTTTGGACTGTGGGAGGAAACCCATGCAGACACAGAGAGAACATGCAAACTCCACACAGAAAGGCCCTCATCAGCTGCTGGGTTTGAACCCAGAACCTTCTTGCTGTGAAGCAACAGTGCTAACCACTACACCACTGTGCCACCCAGTGGAAAAAGTACAGAGTGAATATACTTCAGGTCAAAGTGTGGATACTGTGTCAAAGTCTTTAATTTAATTTAAAGACCGGAGTTCCTGCTTGCACTCATCACAAAATGTATATTGTTCCTACTTATTCAGGTGACACTGGGCATACCTAACAACCTGTGTTTTCTCTCCCCCCCATCTGTCCCTCTGAGTTACATGTCAATCCTGAGATCGAGGTGCTGACCTCTTCTGCTCCTCAGACCTGCCTGATCCATCCTGGTGCCCTGTGTCTGGTCGGAGTCTCATCACATCGCTCCTGTGGAGGACGGCCCCATATGGACAGTTGAAAGTCACACCTGGAGGATGCTCTGGACACTTACAATAATGCTTTTATGGCTGAGGACTACAGTTGGCTTGCTAACTTTAGGACTGCAGTTGTCTTGAATAGTTTTGCACTCAAGTTCCCATCAATGAAGAGTTATAACATCAACAAAACTGACTTCATGTTAAAACTGTTAATGTTATAGTCATGTTGTCTGTTGTTGCCCAAATGAGGATGGGTTCCCTTTTGAGTCTGGTTCCTCTCGAGGTTTCTTCCTTGTGTCGTCTGAGGGAGTTTTTTCTTGCCACCGTCGCCACAGGCTTGCTCATTGGAGATAGATTAGGGATAAAATTAGCTCATGTTCTAAGTCATTCGAATTCGGTAAAGCTGCTTTGCGACAATGTTTATTGTTAAAAGCACTGTACAAATAAACTTGACTTGACTTAATTGAAGAAGCATGGAGCCGAAATTGACTTGGAGTAAAAGTCACAAATGATCACCATTTAAACATATTCACCATACAAAATCTCCGTTTAAATATATTCAAATATTCAAGTGGTTAATATGTTCAGGGTGATGGTAGCTCACTGGACTTCTCATAGGAGGGTTGCGAGTTTGAATCCCAGTACTGCTAACTGTCACTGCTGAGGCCTTGTTTAAGGCCCTTAACCCTCAACTGCCCAGTTTCAAAAATTAGAAAAATATAAGTTGTATAAATGGATGTTTGCCAAATGTCATAACTTTAGTTAAATATTCTAAGATTTTAAAATTGTAAACACAACTTCCTCATGTCATCTCAGGAAGTTTTTTCTTGCCACCATCGCCTCAGGCTTGCTCATTAGGGACAAATACATGTATTAGGGATAAATGTATTAGTTCATATGTTTAAAATCTTTATTTTTCTGCAAAGCTGCTTTGCAACAATGTCTACTGTTAAAAGCGCAGTATATATAGAATATTACACAGTGGTGTGAAGATATGAAGTTTATCTTTGAGTAGTGAATGTATATATCATGAGTGAGTGAAATTAACAAGTGAAAATATTTTTCAACACAAGAAGATAAAGTTCATATCTTTGTGCCACCGTGTAATGTTCTTTATATTATATGAACACATCCACAAAAAAATGCAAGTTAATCAAAAGAATTTTAATTTTGAACTGGTTCACCATTTTGACAACGGCCATCCAGTCAGCGGGAAAACACTGGGAGTGGCATCATCAGAGTGAAATATTGGGAATTATTTTCCATACAGGACACTTTTTCGATGGAATAAAAGCATGTATTCTATTCCCTTCTAGTGGGTTTCATTCATTTGGTTTGATAGCATGCAATATTGTTAGCATATTGCTTATCCTACATGTATTACATCACTCTCCCCAATGGAGAATGAGCGTGTAATATGGTTTACAATACTGCATGGTTGTCAAGAAAACATGACGTCATATGTCAGAGCTGATGTGAATATTCAGTGAGAAAGATTTTTGCTGTGCATGCGCAGAAGCATTTCTTTGCTTGCCGGGAAAGAGAAAGACGCATTGCACACCCAAAAGGCTACTAAAACTTCATTAGATATTCTTCATGCATATTGACAAGCAATGGTGAACCGTTACTATTAGAAATCAGAAATCTTAATTTCTCGGTCATTCGCCTGTGCTACTTGCTAGCGCTGACTTGACCGATTTATTAGCATTCGCTAACACTACTGATGAATGCTACACAGGCTGGAAGGTTACTTCATTGCTGTGCTGACTCGCGGTTAAGCTAACGTTGGCCTAAATTTTTTGGTCCCTCCCACTTTAAATCAAAATCTGATTGGTTAATTCATCTGTCACTTCCTACATAAACGTATACTGCCATGGCCTTCTGTCCCGACAATGAAGTCCTAACCAATGAGTGAGCCAGCTCAAAACTCTTCTCTGCATAGAGAAAACAAAAAAATCTCATTGAATAACTCTATTTGAATGTTTTCAGGACGGTAACCCTTTAATTTCTGAAGCAAATTTGATAGAAAATGAGGCCAAATTAGAATTAGAAGAAAATAATTATAATGAAAGAATGAAAGAAATTAAATATAACATTTGAAATGCTGATATGTTTGGGTCTTCTCTGAAGGCCTAGAAGTAGAGCCCTGCACTCCCGCGGGAGTCCCGCGGGACCCGTGGGACCCGACGCAAAGCAGTGTGGCGCGGGACAAATTTTGAAAGCTCATTGCGGGCGCGGGCGGGAGGGGGAGTGCACAATGCGGGCGCAGGCGGGAGAGGTGATAAGCTGCAGTCCCGCTAACTAAAAACATGTTTAAAATAAAATTTATAAATTATTAATTTATGTCTATCATATATAATTTGTGCTGGATATTTTATTTGGCATTAATAAAAACATTTTAAGATGCCTAAATTTGCGGATGTGGTCTAATCTTGCGTACATTTCCGATTCCTTTCCGCTCTTCCGTGTTTGAGATCTCCGATCATGGCAGAAGAGCAGAGCTCCTCTAGTGAAGCTCACAGTGCTTCAGAAGTACGGTAAGTGCTGCTTTAAAAAGAGGTACATTTACCGTTAAAAAGTCAAGAGTATTAGTCCTAAGTATTAAAAAGTATTTTAAAAAGTATTAAAAAGTATTAACTAGTATTAAAAAGGACTGTGTATCGCACAGATTGTTCAATTTAAAGCTAGAAATAGACAGTGTATAATCTGAGGAGCTGGTTGTGGTTGCGCAGCACTTCATATGAGAGGAGAATGAAATCGCGGTTGGAATCATAACGCCACAGACTCGGAAGTGGGAGTGCGAGTGCGCAAAGCGAGAGCTGTCAATCAAAGCGAGAGCTGTCAATCATGAGCGCATGCAGTGCTCAACTTGGAATGTGTCAGCAGAATGTCAGAGTCTAAACAATAAACTTACAATAAATGAAGGATCGATCAGTGGAGAGCTCAGCTAAGCTCAGCATGTTTAATTCCCCAAGCCAATGACAAGAACTTTCGTGAGAAATAACGCGAACGTCTGCATCATGCGGGATTTGCGGGCGGGAGCGGGACAAAATATGGCAGGTGCGGGCGGGAGCGGGACTGAAAATCATAATTCTTTGCGGGAGTAGGCAGGAGCGGGACTGACACAATGCGGGAGCGAGCGGGAGTGGGACTGAAAATTCTGTCCCGCGCAGACCTCTACCTAGAAGGCCCTGACGGTCCCCCTCTGGTGTATGTATAATAATAATAATGGATTTTTTTTTGTGGTATATCAGATATATTCAGTTCAGCTAGCATGATACTGAACTCATCTTTGACTCTTTCAATATAATGCTAGCTGAATGGAATATACCTGATATACCATGAAAAAAAGCCAGCCAGTATTATTTAAATATGTCACTCAATGTCCCAGATGTAGTTTGTATGAAAAATATGAGTAGTGTATTTCCCAGTAAAACACTCATGCCTGTATAAAACATTAAAAAGATATGACAGGATACGAGACAAACAGATGCAGCGTTTGGTCCGTCACAGTCTCCACATCCATCCATTATCTGTAGCCGCTACAACTTGTCCGCGACCCTGTAGCCGCTTATCCTACAGGGTCACAGGCAAGCTGGACCCTATCCCAGCTGACTATGGGCAAGAGTCGCCAGGTCATCACAGGGCTGACACAGAGACAAACAACCATTCACACCTACGGTCAATTTAGAGCCACCAATTAGCCTAACCGGCATGTCTTTGGACTGTGGGGGAAACTGGAGCAAACCCACACAGAGACAGAACATACAAACTCCACACAGAAAAGCCCTTTCTGGCCACTGGGCTCGAACCCAGGACCTTCTTGCTGTAAGGCGATAGTGCTAACCACTAACTACACCACCCAGTCACAGTTAATACTGTATTTCAGTGTGTATATTTTGGGTTGCTCTTTCCAGATCTTCCACTAGATGTCGCGCTTTGAGTGGAAATGAATGCGAGCTCATAATTGGTCCAGTTTTAATTGCTTGCATGTGTCCTCCACATTTCCCCACAAACACGTCCTCATGGGCGGAGAAACTCATCATTACCATCCACAGCTATTTCGTACAGACTGTTTGAGGGAACTGGAGCAGACATGCACTACATGAGAGACACAAAGAAAGAGTGATAAATAAGGAGAGAAGCGCGGTGCTGGTCGCATTGTGTGTTTGGTGGGATATGGGCTCGTTTTCCGTCACTTTGAGGATTTCCCTCCAGGAAACTAGAAGATGGTCCACTCCCCTGTGAATCGTCCATTTCTCAGTCTGACAAGCAGCAAAGTTTACAGCACACACACACACACACACACAGAGAATTTGCTTGCTTGTTTGTTTGTTTCATGGATACAATCTGGTCAAGATAAATCTTTCTTAATCGTCCACATTGAATACACAGGCTACATTTTATGAGTCATGCATTATGTTTAGTGCACTACATGCATTTAATGAAATCCTGAGACAATATATCAGTACTTATGAAATTAATTATATAACAATATGTCAGTAATAATCAAAATATTCTGGGGGGGAGGGAAAATGAGACCGATGCGACATATTTAGCCTTTCCATTTCCTTATAAGACAGACATTCTTAAAATCCAAAAACACTAAGAATAAAATTATTTTTGAAGTATCAGGTTGGGTCGGTGTAATAAAGAGCGCACGCACACGCGAAGGAAGGAACACGCGCTCCTCCCAGCGGTCCTGGCAGGAAGGTGGTGACGTCAGTCGGAGCAGCGGCTATGGGCACAGATTCGGGTTACAATATTGCTGTGTGTGTGTGTGTGTGTGTTGGCCCTCAGTGGGCCGGGCGCGAGGAGAGAGGAGGAAAAGCGTGTTTACACAGACGGCCGAGCGCCTGGGGAACAGAACGGGAGAGGAAGTGAGCCGGCTCTCTGTCTGCCTGCCCCAACTTCCTGCTCAGAGAGAGAGAGAGAGAGGAGAGAGAGAGAGAGACTAAGGATCCCATTACAGTCGGACTGTGCTGCCGAGACGCCGACAGCATGGAAAAACAGGGCATTTTACGGAATTCTTTTTAACACATTAAAAGGACGGGGGAAAAATAACCAGCGGGTATGTTACACATAGCTTCTGTAACACATATTTACTTTGATCAATATTATTAAATGATAACACAGGGAATGTTGAATACTTCTGGAGAAATGGAAGGAATGTTCTATTCTGTGTTGTATAAATATGAATTATGTAGCGGTGTGTGTGGAAGTTTGCTGAATAAATTACGAAATTGTGAGTGCCTGCTTGCGTGCGTGCGTACGTACTACTTTGACAGTGAGCGCTCAGTGGCAGTCCTTTACTGTTTTTACGCATGAAAATACCGAACGCACGCGCCTTATTCCTGAGTTTCTGTGCTCATTTTCCCTTAAGTCTATAATCCACTGAAGGAAACAAGCCAAAAATGTCCGTCTGGCTCTTTAAAAGCACCAGCAGAGTTTCTGGTTTGTCTGGAAACAGCAGCAGCAGCAGACTAATTGCCATGCGCTTCCGGATAGAAACTGGCAGCAGCACAGCGTCTTGAAAATGAGTCACTGGGACCAACAAAGAAACTTCAGTCCGCAGTAGGGCCGATCTGCCTTTCCCCTCTGCTTCATCTGGGTCACTCCCTGTAAACACTTGGTTTCTGATCAGTTTAATTTCACTCAGACAAAGTGGCCGGACATGGCATGGCATGGCACATGTGTGATTTGATGATTTCAGGTGATGACCAATTGTGGTTTAATGTGCCTGCTTATACACCTGATTCAAGGTGTGCTGGACTGCACTGGGCCACTGAAGCTCTGAAATCCACTCTGACTGTGTTCTTGAAGAGTAGTGGGTGATCTGAAAGGCTCTCTCTTGGAGCAGCCTGCTGAATTTTTTCCACTGTGAGCAGGAAGAGGCGCGCGTTTAGTCATGGCTCAGTCATGTCTGCACACAGCAACTAATCTCATTACGGGTTTCCGTTCGCGCTGTGGCTGAGGGACAGACAGAGTTTGGCTCCTATAAACTGTTGCGTGCACACAACCATTAAAACCAACCACTGGGGCTTCTAAAGTTTACATCGTCTATATACATATGTAAAACCTGTATACACCTTTTTTTTTTTTTTCCCCAATCAGTAGGGGGTTTGGTTCACTCACTCGAGCATGCACTGTTCACATCCTGGAGAACACCACCCCATGTGTACACTCATCCCAGGTTGAAATGTTGTGAATGTGCACTCCATGTTGTCCACTGGTTTTGTGTGTTGCTTGTTTTTCTTTCTCTTTCTGAACTAGCATTCCCCATTTACTACTTGGACTCTGCTGAGAAAAGGGAGTGGGGTGAAGCATTTGAACTTGGGAGTTACTTACTTCTAGACAAAAGTTATCCTTCACATAACCTGTAGTGTTACATTGGATTTAAAAACAAAAAAAAAGCACTTGCATGTTTTACATATCCAAATTCATGTTCGTTATCTTTTAACCCTTGCTGACAGTAATTAATGTGAACGCTTTAAATGAAGGATTCAGTTTGATCTGGTCACTTTCAGGCACCGTCATGCATCACAACTAAGCAAATACAGGATAAATGCATAAAGGCAGAGTAGTCATTTCATGTTTGTTGTGAAACTGTATGGTATGTGTGGATGAGTCATTTGCTTGGCCCTACAATACGTTAAGCTTCAGCCCAGAAGGGAAGAGGAAATCTTCCATTTGTGCCATATGTCTGTGCAGCCCCACTGTCCCCATGTTTCCGGCTGGCTCCCTGCAGCAGGAATTCCTACCTTTCAGTTTAGGAGCAGCATTCCCAGGAAGACGCCTTTCAAAGGAGAATTGGAGGAAGTCCTGATTCGGACAGTTTTACGGTTGCTCAACGCAAATGCTCGACTCGGAGGATGCTAGAGCAGGAAACGATTTTATTTTGCTTCGTTTGAGGTTTAAAAGAGGGCAGCCAGGTGTGAGAGAGAAAACTGTCTAATTTGGATTGAGGCGTTAGTGTCACAAGGGACTACAAACCTCATCAGATGGAAAAGTCGAACCTTTTAATGTATGCAAAGGTATGATCGACAACAAGCGAATGGGAATGTGTTTGTATATGTGTGTCTTGACCTTCCTGGCAAATAACTGCAGTCTATCTTGGCAGAGTATGAGCCCTTCCTGACCACATTCTCCTTTGTCACAGTACAAGCATCCTGGACTACATCGATGCATGTGTGTGTCACAATTACTCACTCTCTGTGGTCTCCAAGTTTAGAATTTAACGAAACTTTTGCATAGCGGCAATAGAGGAAAACATCCAAACCAATCAATGTGGTGATGGTTCAGCTTGCAAAGCCAGTCCACCTCGTGTGTAAATCCCTCCCTACTGCTGAAGTTTTTGGGGCAATTTGAAGAAATGTGTGCTAGAGGTGGGAATGTTAGTTGGTGTGGGTTAGACAGAAACATGTCAGAAACAAGACTTTCCGAAAATAAGCCAATCAGGGAGTCCCTCTACGCCAATAAAACTGTCAGAGATAGTGAGTCAGACAGCCTATTTTCATGCTTGGCTCACTCACTCTCACTCTGTCACTCTCTTTTCCCCCTGCTCTCCGTCTCCCTGTCATATAATTAGTCTCTTCTCTCTACTCATTATAGTGTGTCTCATCATTCATGCATGTGTGTGGCAGTTGCAGTCCTAGGACAGTAGATTGAACTGGAGTTACATCATGCCCTCTGGTGCTTGTAACTCATTCCGGCAGGGTGGGTTGGAGTTTACGACAGTCTGTCTCAGCCAGCAAGCACTGCATCGTGGGACAGGTAGAGGAAGAAGATAACAAAGGAAAGACAGAAATGTGTTAAAGGAGCCATTTGTAATTTTTGAGCCCTCTCTTGCTTGAGCAGTCAATTGGAGTTGCAATGAAAACAAGTATTTCCTTTCTTCCTGACTAACTTCATCACTCTTTTGAAATGTAAGTGCATTCTGGGTGATATTTAGGTGAAAAGAGCTCTGAACAGCTCTGTTTTGGCTGAGGCCTGAGGATGGAGAGAAGTTATATTATGGAAAAATGTGAACACACATGTTAAATGAAGAAAATAATCACTTGCATTGTGTTCTAAGTGATCATTTAAATGTACTTAAAATTATTTGTTATAAAATTATTAGAGGCCTATAATCACTCATCTTTAAAAACTCCTTTAAGTAACCCCTAGTTTATTGTATTGGGTTTATACAAATATTTCATATGCACAAAATGGTGCTACATACACACAACTCTATGCATTAAATATTGTTACTCCTGTACTGACCCTTCTCTTATACATGCAGGTCCCACCCTTAATAAGAAACACCACCTTTTTGTCCACTTTCTTTTACACTCTCAGCTGCTTTCCACCTGCTTTCTAATCTATGAAGCAACGCCAATCATACCTCATCCTACACTACATCTCAGCCTGCTCCTTCCAGCATCCTAATGTACATCATTTATTGTGTCTCATCTGAAGAACAAATCCTCGAGGCAGTTCCAATAGTATACCCTATTGTTGCCTTTGGCATGAAATTGGCTTTCAGAAGTTTAAAGTTGCAGTATGTCATTTTAAAAAGTGTAATAGACCTATAATTATTTCTTACAGTAGTAAACCTTGGTAGGTAGGCGGATATAGTTTATTTAGTTTAGGAACTGCGTGTTTCAAAGCTCATCCGAGAGGCTTCATCAGATGGTTCATTAGCTAAATCTAGGAAGTCCAGTTGCCAAGACATTCATCATACCTTAGGCCAAGTTTACATTAGACCATATCTGTCTCGTTTTCTTCGCGGATGCACTGTCCGTTTACATTAAAACGCCTGGAAACGCCGGGAAACGGGAATCCGCCAGCGTCCACGTATTCAATCCAGATCGTGTCTGGTCCGGTGCTGTGTAAACATTGAGAATACGCGGATACGCTGTGCTGAGCTCTAGCTGGCGTCGTCATTGGACAACGTCACTGTGACATCCACCTTCCTGATTCGCTGGCGTTGGGCATGTGACGCGACTGCTGAAAAACGGCGCGGACTTCCGCCTTGTATCACCTTTCATTAAAGAGTATAAAAGTATGAAAATACTGCAAATACTGATGCAAATACTGCCCATTGTGTAGTTATGATTGTCTTTAGGCTTGCCATCCTTCCACTTGCAAGTGGTAAGTGACGTGCATGCCCGACATGCACTGAGATCACACACACAGCGGCTCAGTCTCAAATCACTGCTCGTGCACTCCACTCGCGCTCTGTGAGCTGCGCAGGGCTGGAGTGCGCACCCTCCAGAGGGCACTCGCTGTTCAGGGCGGAGTGATTTGGAGCGCAGGATGCCTGCGGAGCCGAACGTATCCGTGTATTGGCGTTGCTGTGTGCAGGTGAATCGTGTATTGGCTTTGCTGTGTGCACACTAATCGTTTTAAAAACGTTAATCTGATGATCCGCTGATACGGTCTAATGTAAACCCCACCTTAGATGACTGAAAATCTTCATGGACATGGAATAATCATACACTACCGTTCAAAAGTTTGGGGTCACCCAGACAATTTTGTGTTTTCCATGAAAAGTCACACTTTTATTTACCACCATAAGTTGTAAAATGAATAGAAAATATAGTCAAGACATTTTTCTGGCCATTTTGAGCATTTAATCGACCCCACAAATGTGATGCTCCAGAAACTCAATCTGCTCAAAGGAAGGTCAGTTTTATAGCTTCTCTAAAGAGCTAAACTGTTTTCAGCTGTGCTAACATGATTGTACAAGGGTTTTCTAATCATCCATTAGCCTTCTGAGGCAATGAGCAAACACATTGTACCATTAGAACACTGGCGTGATAGTTGCTGGAAATGGGCCTCTATACACCTATGGAGATATTGCACCAAAAACCAGACATTTAGTAGAATTTAGGTGGGGTTTACATTAGACCGTATCAGCGGATCATCAGATTAACGTTTTTAAAACGATTAGCGTGCACACAGCAACACCAATACACGATTCGCGTGCACACAGCAACACCAATACACGGATACGCTCGGCTCCGCAGGCATCCTGCGCTCCAAATCACTCCGCCCTGAACAGCGAGTGCCCTCTGGAGGGTGCGCACTCCGGCCCTGCGCAGCTCACAGAGCGCGCGAGTGTAGTGCACGAGCAGTGATTCGGGACTGAGCCGCTGTGTGTGTGATCTCAGTGCATATCACTTACCACTTGCAAGTGGAAGGATGGCAAGCCTAAAGACAATCATAACTACACAATGGGCAGTATTTGCATCAGTATTTGCAGTATTTTCATACTTTTATACTCTTTAATGAAAGGTGATACAAGGCGGAAGTCCGCGCCGTGTTTCAGCAGTCGCGTCACATGACCAATGCCAGCGAATCAGGAAGGTGGATGTCACAGTGACGTTGTCCAATGACGACGCCAGCTAGAGCTCAGCACAGCGTATCCGCGTATTCTTAATGTTTACACAGCACCGGACCAGACACGATCTAGATTGAATAGGTGGACCCTGGCGGATTCCCGTTTCCCGGCGTTTCCAGGCGGTTTAATGTAAACGGACAGTGCATCCGCAAAGAAAACGAGACAGATACGGCCTAATGTAAACTTGGCCTTCGCTAGAATAGTCATTTACCACATTAGCAATGTATAGAGTGTATTTCTGATTAGTTTAAAGTGATCTTCATTGAAAAGAACAGTGCTTTTCTTTCAAAAATAAGGAAATTTCAAAGTGACCCCAAACTTTTGAACGGTAGTGTATACATTTAAAGACACCTCAGAAAAATGTGGACTCGATATTTCAACACAAATCTACAGTTTATATATTTCATGCTGGTATTTATATTTTTCTGGCCCACTTGAACTGGAAAAAATTGCTCAGTTGTGCCTTTGAAAGGAAAGTGTGATGTGAAAGAAGCAGATGGGATCAATTGAAGGGAGAGAGGAAAGCTTATCAGTGTATTCTGTGCAATTTCATTTTGTCTCACAGACAGCAGAGGGGTCTAAAAGTGACAAACTGCTCATTTAAGGCCTGCAGTGCTATTTGAGGCATATGGCGGGATTCGATATACTTCAGCCTCTCCTTTCTGATGTTGTAGTCTATGTCAGGCTGTGTGCCCTGAGTTAGTGAGCAGCTTGAACAAAGCATCTAATGTTCTCTCCGGTGAGACACTAAATCAGAGTGAAGCACTGAGCCTCTCTTGCCACTGAATATGTCTCGCTCACACACACACACACACACACTGCATGTCTGGCCAACCCTCTCTATAGATCCCCACAGAAATGTTTCTGATATGGAGTCAGTGGATCAGTTGTAATATTAATGATGCTATTTTGACACTGAAAACATGCTCTATTTTCTGTATAATGTGGTGTGTGAGGCAATAAGGCATTCTGGGAGCTGTGATCTGGTTTGAATTTGAGCTGTTTTGAAGCTGTAGACATCCTGTGGAGTGCGATTACAGTCACTGTCCTGTCCTGGACACTGCAAGGAAAGCAGTGCTGTGTGTTGTCTCAGGATTTCTAAATTAGTCAGAAAAGATGAAGTGCTTCACTGTTCTTATCTTTGTATTGTCCTGCCTGCCAGTGATTTCAGTGTGTGTGTGTGTGTGTGAATGTGTGCATCAGGAGTATCCTTTTCTGCTCATTTTATTACAGTTGGTTTTGAGACATATTAATACTTAATCTCATGGAGATATCTTCTTACACCCTACTCAGCCCATTTTATTTCATGATGTCTCTTGAATACTTGTTCTACCACTTTTTTCTTTTTTTTAACCTCCCGCCTTCCTCTTTGTGTATCTCCTACTACTTTCCCTTTACACCTTCTCGTTTTCTTTTCCCATGAGCACCACACCCTTTGCCACCCTCCTGAATTGGACAACTGCTATGTTTACCTTGGCCTTCTTTTCTAACTGTAAATGTTTTTATATGGCACTAACTTGCTCTTTACATTTGCTTTCCTTCTTAGAGAATCCTTCACATGATACTGGATGATCTCAGATTAGTAGTTGAGCACTCATGTTTGTTTCCAGTAAGGTCTCGCTGTCCCCAGATCAGCGCCGCTTTCCTGGTTGCTCATCTGTTGTTGTTTATTAGACGGTTTGTTAATATGCAACAGAACAGGAAATGCTTGCTGAGTTAGAGGGAGGGCAAAGCCTGGTTAAATTTTTTTTTTTTCAGTAAGCGAGGAGGCTTTTTTTGCTCCTAGTTGTTGTAAATGTGAATAATGGTTGGAGAATTACAATAGTTTCTGTGGGATTGATGTATGAGTCACAAAAAGTGAGAATAGAAGAGGCAAAGCTCACTCGTATCTCAGTCTTTTTGTGAGAGGTTTCCCTGATACTAAAAATTTGTGGATATTAGAAAACGGATCCATTCTATAATCATATAACCCATGGTCTGGAAGTGCCACAGTGTCTGTTAAAGCCCAACTAAACTATTTAGGATCATTTGACTGAGCAGCACCTTCGTGTATAGAACAAATCCACACAGACACAAAGCTTATGGTTATTCCTGATAGATGGAAATTGTGTAATAGAACTGAGTTACAGATCACTCATGTCTTGCTGTCAGCAAATATGTAAGGAAACCACATGTCCGTAAACTCAATAATCTCAGCAATTTGATAAACCTGTCTGTGCTTACCTAACAAATACACACAGTCTAGTTTACTTCTGATGAATTATGCTAGAAGGAAGTTCAGGAATTGTATGACATTCTGGGTGTGTACTGATGGGAAATATTTATTTACCTACTTGCGTAGAGAATCGAGCTTTAAACTGCTGAAGCTTTGTCATTCAAATCACAGCTTATTCTCAGACCATTCAGTATTTAGTCCAGAAGAAAATGCAGAAGTTAAAGATGCAGTTACAATGAATTTCTCTCTCTGACTGCTGGGCGTGTAGCAGACATGGAGAGTGCCATCACCTTGTGGCAGTTCCTGTTGCAGTTGCTGCTGGACCAGAGCCATAAGCACCTGATCTGCTGGACGTCTAATGATGGCGAGTTCAAGCTGCTCAAGTCGGAGGAGGTGGCCAAACTTTGGGGTCTGCGGAAGAACAAAACAAATATGAATTATGATAAACTGAGCCGAGCTCTGCGCTACTACTACGACAAGGTAATACGCTCATGGGATAGAGTAAAATAATTCTAATCTGGTTCATATACTGGCATTTTAAATAAAGAGAAAATATTATGTTGAACATTATAAACCTGTATTTCTTTGTGTATTAATGTACAAAGGTATTCCTTAGACACAATAATTGAGTGATTTATATTGAGCTTTAAAATTAACTTGTACAGAATACATGCTGGGCAGCACAGTGGCGCAGTGGATAGTGTTGCTGTCTCATAGCTACTGAGTCCCCAGTTTGATCCTGAGCTCAGGTTACTGTCTGTGCAGAATTTCACACATTGTCTGTCAGTATGGGTTTAATTGAGGTTCTCTGTTTTCCTCCCAAAAACATGTTGAAGCGTAGACACTAAATTCCCCCAGGTGTGAAATGTGTGCATGTATGATGCCCTGTGATGTGTATTGCCACCTCACGCAGAGGTTTTGGATCAATCATGACACTGAGGAAGATAAAGCAGTTACTAAAGATGAATGAATCAATAAAGAAACCATAAAGTGTGCAATCTATGAAAAGGCATGCTCAATGATTTAAAATAGTTTTAATGTGGTTTATAAATGAGTTGTTTATTTAAAACAGAAAACAGCCTTGTCTTTTTTATATTATACATAAAAAGCCTGCATTAATTTATTGGTTGAATATTTGAAGTAAGAAATAATTGGGAGGAATTTATGTAATTTCAATGCATCTGAGTCGATATAAAATGAAATTTAACATTATCTAGACAGTGAGCTTAGCAGTATTGCAGGTAATTGTTGAAATAATTAAGCTAGACTTAAATCATGAACACAATTAAAATATAATTAATGGTTTATTTCTTGTTGTTTTTCCTTTATCTTGCAGAATATTATAAAGAAGGTGATTGGTCAGAAGTTTGTGTATAAGTTTGTCTCATTTCCTGACATCCTGAAAATGGATCCCCAGGCGGTGGAGCTTGGCCGAGAAGGGGGCAGCATTATGTTACAAGAGGCCGAGTCTGATGGAGGGGAGGGGGAAGAATCTCCAAAACACTCCCTGTCATCGCTGAGAAGCCCCGCTGGCAGGAACGAATATCTTAACTCTGGCCTGTACTCATCTTTTACTGTTAGCTCCCTCCAAGGCCCGCCTCCACTGCTGCATCCAGTCAAAGTGGAGAAACGGAGAGGGGTGGAACGAGGGGAAGAAGGACCAACTGTGATTAGGTTTGTCACCAATCGGTCAGAGAAATCAATGCCCCTCCCTTCCTCTCCTGCCCCTACCTCATCAGAGGTTTTCTTTAGCTCAAAAGCCTCCCCTAATTCCTCTCATTCATCGTCCCCATCTCATAGCCCGTCCTACTTACGGAGGCTGAGCCCAGAGGCTCAGATGGACGAATCGGAGCAGAACGCTCAGCCTCTCAATTTATCATCCGGCCACAGGGAGCGAGCCCAGGTGCAAGCCTCGCCCCATGAGAGGAGGAGTAGCACCAATGGACTTCCTCCCAAAGCTCGGAAACCCAAAGGTCTGGAAATCTCAGCTCCTTCTATACTGCTTTCAGGAAGTGACCTGGGTTCCATTGCCCTTAACAGCCCTGCATTGCCCTCAGGGTCCCTCACACCAGCCTTCTTTACTGCACAGGTAACACATACCCTCACGTACATACAGAGTTCCTCTGTGTTGTTTTCTACTTTCATACCACAAGTTTAGGTATTTAAGGGATAATGGGTAAGTAGTAGGCAGGGTTTTAACAGAAAGAGAGAGTGAGACAGGAAGAGAGAAAAGGGGAGAGAGCGGGAGGGAGGAGTGAGATCTATAAGTGAAGCCATATGCCTGTAATCCTGCCCACTACAGTGCAGTGACACAGGACAGAGTGCGAGAGTGAGGAGAGAGAGAAAAGGAGAGAGATGAAATTGATTTCATGTGTCTCTCAGTGGCCGGAAGCTGGTAATCCAAGGTCTCTGACCTCTGAAGAGCAACACATTCATATATTCTCTCTTTCTCTCTCTCACGCACTCAAAGGGATAATTAGTTGTTTTAAAAAGCCCTATTTCCTGAAAGGTATTCATGAAACAGTATAAAGAGTATATCTTATCCCCTGAAACTTCTCAACCTATTATTCAATAACTATTATGATTTATTCAGTAATTACAGCGATAGATAAATAGGTTCCAAGGTGCGATAGTCTTGACCTGGACAGAGGACAGTCTGTAATCATATTTTACCCAAATTAATCTTTAAAATTGCACCAAAATAACATCTTGTCTGTAATGGGTTATTTATGTAAGTTACCGTAAAGCAACTAGCACCATCAAGGCACACGGAGGCTATTCCTGCTGCAGTAAACAGGCTAAAATATTTTTGTCAACTTTGTGCTGTATTATTGGAATGCTTATCACATTATGACATGCACTGTGTTGTAAAAGTAGCTGCTGATATCTACAATCCTGTAGATGACTCAAAAGTATCCACACTAACACAGTGGCCCTGCCATTAACTGGTATTTGAACATATTCAACTCTTTATTTATAGTTAGTGTAGTAGTAGTCAGATCTACATTTTGTAAATCACATTTCTCGTTTGTAGAGAAAGCATGAAACATGGACTTTGATCCTGAGCAACACTTCCCCTCTCGCCAAAAACAAGAACCATACGCACGCCCACACACACTGAGCCCACAGTGTGACATTTTACAAATGTAATCAGAAGTTGAATCTTCCCTCACTGATCGTGTGTGGTGGTTTTTTTTTTATTATTATTATTTTCTTCTTGCCTGCAGACTCCCTCGGGTTTGCTGCTGGCTCCAAGCCCTCTCCTCTCCTCCATTCATTTCTGGAGCAGTCTGAGTCCTGTCGCTCCTCTTAGCCCAGCACGACTACAGGGACATGGCTCTCTCTTCCAGGTATACATACAACCCTCATAAATGGCTTCAGCATCATGCACATTAATAGGGAAAATGGAAGAAAGTAAATGTTCAAGATGGAGAATGCTGGGTACAGTAGGTGTGTTATGCATTCATGCTGCATCTTGAAATGAGGGGAAAATGTTTCATTGTGAAGACAGTTAACTGTGTTTCCTATTATAAGCACTGGGCTGAAGGTCTACATGAGTAGATAAGTGTGTGTGATGTGAGTAAATGTGTGATTGAGGATCATTGTGTGGTGGATTGCATGTACTTTTTTGCTCAGGGAGTGTGTTTCTGTTTGGTGTCATGTTTCACTGCTCATGTGAGAGAGAGGGGAAATCCTGTGGATACTTCCTGTTCTGGCTCAAGGGAGACTGTCTGCACAGTGTGTGTAAGGTGTATGTGTGCACGCACGCGTTTATGGATGTTGCTTTGTGCGGAGTAGGGTGTGGCTTTACTGCAAACAGCACAACAGGAAGCAGATCAGGTAACTGAGGCAACCTTCTTGACAATGGTTGTGACAGTTAAAAATATACACTTCCGCCACACTATACCTACCACACACACTGTTCACACTCGCTTCCTCAGGCAATGGCATAAGGAGCTTTCTGGCTGGTTGTGATTGTTTTATTGCTCAGTTCTTGGCTGTTATTGGAAACTCCTGGCTTGGATGTTTTTCTTTTTATTTGTTGCTCTTCAGTCTTTTATTCTTAGCCGCTCTTACATGCTATTTCCTTATCTAAAGGTCACTCTGGGAAAAGGATTTACTTGTGTATCTGTATGTGTGTGTGTGTATGCACTTTGGAAATAAGCTACAGATGTTTCCTCTCCACACTGGATACGGGGGGTGGGGGGCAGCTTCCTGTTAAAGTAGGGAGGGGGTGATAACTGAAAAAGACTGACTGTGTATGCTCAGTTCTCTCATAACAGGAAGTTCCTCTCCTAGCATTACCATGATGCATTAGTGGTCATAAGGGGCTGGCTATGAACGTGTTTGTGTGCGCATGCGTGAGCAAGCTTCTCAGTCAGAGCAAGCATGCAGTCCTTTTTGTGTAGTTACGTAAAAACTGTAAAGTTAAAGGCACAAAAAACTCAAGTTGAAGTCGTATGCTCTTTTTCTTTTAAACAGTTTTTAACCCATTGACAAATGCTAATAAAATCTCCCTACCGATTTTGCTCGTAAAATCAGTAACACATCAGTGTAGGCATACAGGTAAGTTTCTGTGGATTGCTGAGCTGATGATGTAATTTGTTCATTTCTCTCCACAGTTCCCTACTCTGCTGAACGGACCTCTCCCTGTGCCTCTCCCCAACCTGGACTCTTCATCCTCTTCTTCCTCGCTTCTCCTTTCATCTAGTACTCCAAAATCCTGATTCCAAACCCTGGTCAAAAAAACACACATTAATACTTGCTAAAAAGTCAAGGTTGCACTACACCTCCTTGTGGTTACAGTTACCACAAAAATAACCACATCCAACATTTTAAAGAAAGCAGATTTCATTTTTTCTAGCCCAAAACTCATGATTGTGCCAAAGACAGCAAAGTGGCACCAGTGAGCTGTTGGAAAAACTCAGCCTGGGAATGTATCGTCCAAATCAGTGTCTCAGCATTTTTTTAAAGTCATATTTTGACATGCAGGACCACAATAATCTACATAGAGTCCTCCATGTATTACAACCCACATTTGGCAAACACCAAAGATACCATTGAATTCCAGACAACACACTCCTCCCACAGTCCTACTTTCCCCCCCTCCCCTCAATTGCAGTCATTGCAGATTCCCACCCACAAGCTAGTTCTGTTGGGTGATGTGGTGAAGGTTGACACATGCCTCCTGCATCATATTAGTCTGCTGCTAAAATACAGGCAGCTGAAAGCACTATCTAACCAATCCCTTATACACACATGAGCACAGAGGTGTCGGTGTCTTTTTGAATGATGCAGAAAGACACCTGCGCCATCCTGCTCACCCACAGAGCAAAGCCAATCACACTCCCAGTCATGGATGGCTGCAGAATCATTGGGTTTCTAATTCACAATCATTCGACGATAACATTTAGTGCCTCTGGCATTGGTGCTTTTATCAGAATGTTCATCACTCAGTTCAGTGACGCTCCTACTGCAGAGCTATGAGAGCATACCTATTACAACCCATATTAGATAGTTTGTTCCTCCCCGTTGTTTTTGGTTTTGTAATCACCTTCTGAGGCTGTGAATCAGGTTTTCTGTTTAATTTGTCTGACATCGTATATTATATTGTATGCACTGTGCTTTAAACTACCGGCTGTGCCTTTTGTGTAAGAATGTGTATATGTATTATTTTCCTGCTTTTAAAAAAATTCAAAAAATGTTTTGTAATGGACGAATTCCATCACCATATTGGAAAGAAAATCATTGTAATAGCTTTGTTATTTTTTCATTACAGAATTGAAAACAAATGTATTCTCATATTAATTTTATATTTTTGCTTTCTAAGAGTCAAAGAAATGTGCCTGTTTTCAATAAAAGGAAAGCATTGAATGCTGTGCAATGGCCTGTTCTGAAATTTGTGTTAAAAACAAACCCCTTTAGACACACTCATACAGAGACAGAAGAGAGGATTCCGTAGGAAACAGACCATGTTTACTTCACTGATCAAGAGAAATAAATATCTGCAGTAGAAAGAGTTAAATGGTCAATTCAGCTGACATTCAACTGAGCGCATCAGTGTTCCACAGAGGCGAGGTTTACAAGACACCAGGCGTTCCATGCATCTATACACATACGCACGCTTCTCCAGTCACAATCAACTGCAAAATTACAATATTAATCAACAGAGATGTCAGTTCAAAAACAAGAGTCTGTAATCTAAAACCTCTGTCTGAAATAATTTCTTCATGTGTAGAAATATTAGGAGGAAGGTATTGGTCCACTGCAGCCATGTTTTTGTTCCTGTATTTTTCACACTTTTTTTTCCTCTCTCTTTTTCCCCCTAAATAAAGTTCAAGAATGAATGTGAGACAGTTGGACTCCAACATGCCACACTGTTATACTATTATTCACAGACAAATCAAAATGTAGAAAAAAAAGATCTTAATACTGTTAAGGAAACTAATGCATCGTCAGAAAACTTACTAGCATGGTGCAACAAGCTTCTGTACAGTGTGATCTCCCTGGCCTCTCACACTCCAGAGATCTGGCATGACTAATTTTGTACAAATCACTGATGATGCATTAGAATAAGTTGCTCTCAAAGGGGAAAAAAATTCATACAAGCACTTCAGTCCAGGCAGAAAGTTTTCACTGAGGAAAAGGACAAGTAGGACACTAAAGGAGAACATTTGTTCAAAGAGGAAGATATGGAAGGTCTTCAGTCATTTCAGCAAAGATCACGTGACTACTGCTGGTCCAGTGGTTTTGATTCCCCTCTCACAGCTTGGTCCTCCACCACCACATCACGGCTTGCTTCACAATGCTGAATGAACGTGGCGACAGTCACAAATGATTTAATCGCATCTAAAAACAGTTTAACGCTCTCTCACTAGGCTGAACACCTGAGAGTTTGTCTCCCTGAATGAGCTACACACTTGCTGCATCCATGGCTCACTGTCAGAGAGGAGGAGGGTCTATTCTCCAGGCTCTGGGTCATTTCAAATGTCAAAGTGAGCTTTGGAGATTGGAATGGGAGTGAGGTTTTTTTTACAGCGTTTATAAAGTGTGTAGGAACTACAATTTCTACATAACCATGCCAAAAAAAGGATGCAATTCAAAATGTGGCCAATGACAAACATGACATTTGCAAGATGAACATTATTAAACATAAGTATATCCAGTATAACAATAACTTTTTTTTTAAATGAAATCCTTGAAGGCAGTACTGATGTGTCCGCAACCAGGAAGGCTGCCTGAGAGTAGGGAAGGTTACAAGGAGACAGTAGTTGATTAGCAGCAAGGGGGGGAAAGCCCAACAACCTTTCAATAAATACACACACATACACACGTATATACACGCTCCCCTCTCACAGTCTAATCTCCAATGTGTTTCCTTGAGGAAGCGGACATGGGGCAGGGGCATCACTGTGTTTTGTCACTGGGACTGGCTGCATGCTGGACACAGGAGGAGGATGGGAAAGAGCCAGACTGGTCAGTCCCCCTCACCCACTGTTCACCCTTACACACACACACTCACTAAAGAGGGTAGGGAGGCTAGTCTGTACAAGACAGTTGCTGAGCAAACGCCATCATCCTGATCCACTGTGTGTGCTTGTTTGTGTGTGCGTGCATGTGCTTGTGCGAGTGTGCTTGTTAGAGCCAGTGTTTAGAACAGCATACTCTGTCTTCTGTTCTTGCTGCTTCCTAGAGGGAGAAAGAGAAGAGTCAGTGACTTGCTGCATAGTAAATTTACATTAAAAACTATACAAAAACAAATCTGCCTCAAAGCCCATATACTGTAGTTCTTAGTATTCAGAAGTTAAAAACTGGGCCACTGCTCCCTCTTCTGGACAAACACACTGCATCAGATCAGCTATGACGGTCATTGTTATCGTTAGCCAAGTTTCCCTTGACAACATGCACATAATACAAGCAAGAGAAAGACAAAACAAAAACTTTAATTTTACCAGTTTTTTTTTTTTTAAGAGTTTTGTCTCAACCAGTCTCTGCAATTAATTACACCCAAAAAGTGAAGAAATGCTACAAATGGACCTTAAAACTACAAAAATCTTTTAATACATTTTCCATCAAATATAGAGCTCAAGGTATTTTCTACAGAGCCCCGAAAGGTACAGGGTTTTTAAAAAAATAAATACAATTTAACACACACACACACACACACACACACACACACACACACACACACCTTTAGAGGCTCTGTAGAAAAGGCTCCGTTTCTTCTTCTTATTCTTTTTCTATAATTACAGATTTTTGACACCTTGGGAACATTCGAAAACTCAAATTTCGTGCACTTGTGAAAACAGGGCAAAACTTTATTCTTCTTAGGTCATTTGCCTTGGGTGAGGCTAGAAGACACCAGAGCGCCCCCTAAAATGTTATTCAAATTTATAGCTTTGGATGAGACATTGAGACTCCTGTCCGGTATATAGTTTCACCCATCCATGTCAAATTTGGTAGGCGTGTGGAGTGCCCTTAGCTGAACAAAATTGCATATACATTGCATCAGTCATACTCAACAGGAAGGGAGATATTTTTGGTTTTGTGCATTTTGACACGTTACATTTTAACAAACTTGTCTTTGGCGGTTTGTTGGTATACGTCATGTCAAGATGTTGCTGATGCTAAACTACAAAGGGATTTGCAATACGTCACAAGATGATGAAATGGCAAACCAATAAATTTATAATGTTACGCCACGCAAACAGGAAGTGAGTCATAAATTCACCATGCATTGCCTGATACGGCTCAAACTTCACAGGTTATATTGTGGTTCGGAAGATATCCACATGCCCAAGACACCCTCTGGTATAGCACCACCATTTGGACATGGACAGTAATGACTCCATTGCCAAAACACGCATTACATTTTGATCTACTCTTCCTAGGCGGTTTGGATTCATGACATATTCGGTATGTGTCATGTCAAGATGTTGCTGATTTTAAGTTGCAAAGGGATTTGCGATATTTTGCAAGATGTTGAAATGGCAAACCAATAAATTTGTGTTATGTCACACGAACAGGTCATAAAGTCCCCACGCATTGCCTGATATGGCTAAAAATTCACAGGTTATAGGATACGATGGTTCTGATGATATCCCCATGCCCAATTTGACCCTTCGGTATAGCACTACCCTTTGGACCTGGACAGTAATTATTCCATTGCCTAAAAACTTTGATTCATGAAATTTGGTACACACATCAGTAGTGGCCACTGCGACTCCAGGATAGAGGCTTGGTCGAGTGTGAGGGCCCTTTATTGCCGCCAGCAGCTATATTTTACATTGTTTCCTAATCTAATTTTTAAGCTTGTTTTAAGAGATACATGTGATAACCCCCCTCCCCACAAAAAATTTAGTACAAACTCATTCTCCATGACACTAAGTGCAGTATTTTTTTTTTTAAATCAAATACATCTAGTCACTTATAGATTCAAATAAACTGACTGCTAAAATAAACAAAACAATATTAATTCAGATTAGTTTGAATTGCCATTTCTATCACCTGCCAAAACATTTTGCTCAAACTCCCATTTAAGGAAATGTGCCTATGGATATACAGTACAGACACACACACACACTACAAACACGCACCTGTCTCAGGGTATGAGGCATTCCGGTAGCCAGGGTCTCGCTGTAGTTGCACCTCTTTCAGTGTAAATATAGATATATCTGCAGGTGCAGAGCACAATGCTTACAATTAAAATAAAAATGGGTGGGCTCAAACAAAAGTTGTCAATGTTTTAGCCATTTAAGACATCCAGTTATAAATATCAGGAAATGAAAGCTGAAATTCTGTCTACTGATGTCAAATCCAAATTTCTTCAGTATACAGCAAAGGAAAAGAATTGACCTTGCTGTTCCAATTTGTTCAGACTGGACTGTGTATATACACATACACTATGGGTACGTGTTCTATGTAGTGTTTTTTTTTTTTTTTAAACTCACTCTCAGGCAGTGTGTGCACGCGCATGCCCAGACTCTTGAAGTAAGTGTGTTTCATTGAATCATCAGCAGAAATTCGTTTCTTGGACTCGTACTAGGGGGAGGGGAAAGGGGGAGAGGAGGAGAAAAGGAAGAAAAAAAAAAAAGGCAGTGAGTAAGGCAGAAAACAGCCGTATGACATCACAGAGACACACAGTGTGAGTGTGTATGTGTGTGGTTCGCACCTAAAGTGCTTACCTTAAGAAATGACAACAACAACTCAATTCCTTCAGTGTCTAGCCTGTGAGAAGGGACAGAGATGGAAGATCAGGGTGAGGCTCAGTGTGGTGACCACCAGTGGAGTGACAAATTAGAGGAAGGAAAAGAACAGCCTCAAAAAAATTCCACAGGATATCCTGCCCTACTGGCACATACACACGCATACAGGTCATGGTCACTAGCAGCAAGTGGTAAGATAAACAAAAGACCGTGACAACACAGGAAAGCTTAACTAAAAAAGTCTTATAATTTCATCGAAAGTTCCCTTTAGATTTGAATATACACAGACAAGCACTTACTCCTGAACATAAAGTGTCAAATTGCCATCCTATGATTTGGTCCAATTCACACTTACTACTGAAACAAAAGTTTTTTTTCCCCCTCCTTCCTTCCTTCCCTAATTGCAAAGTGATCTTGGGTGTGAGAAAGGTGCTATATAAATTATTATTATTATTATTATTGTCATGATGTTGAAAAGCCCATAGATAAACTTAATGATCATAAAGACATAAAAGAACAAAAATACACCTTAGGTACAATCCATTATTTACACCAGGACCATTTTTATCTAGTAATTTATATGAAACTCATCATTTTATTTTTTCCCCATGTAGTTAGTGTATAATAAGACTTAACTCTTTACCCCTTAAATGACAACATATGATGACCCCGTGTATATCCCATAATGACGACATATGACGCCTTGTCTAAAACCTTGTCTTTAGACTTGTTTTCTTGTAAATATGTTCTAAGGGTGAACAGTATATACATATACAAGGGTGGCTGTAGCAACTGCTTTAAGGGGTAAAGAGTTAAAGATAGGAAATATAAAGAGGTACAAGAGATATACCCCTTCAAACACGCACTCACACACCTCGGTGCATGGTTGATGAAGGGCTGTGGTTTGTATTTGGGAAAGTTGTAGGATTTGAATTCCTCAATAGATGAGATTCCTGGCCAGTTGTCCTCTGTGGGCGTACCTACAGCACAAACCACAACAGCATGTAGTACTTTAAAATTAAATGTTGAGACCTGTTTTTAAGATTAAAATCTTCTCTACTCACTGCATTAGCTAACCGGCCAACATGCAAGTGTTTCTGCATCATAACACATATGGTAATAGCCTTTACACACACACACGGCACTGCTTGAAAGTGGAGCGCCCAATGAGTTTAAAATGTGTTTATAAGTGACAGCCAGAGCGTTCATTCATGTTACGGGCAGAGCCATCAGCCCAAGAAGCTGTATTTGTTATCCTACAGACGCTTACTACTGTGTTTATATTCACCATGTGCCTCCATCAGAGGTTTAGCAGGGTATGTTATAAAGCTTTGCTGTCGGTCATCCTAATATGCCATTCATGCACAATATAAAAAGTGCGCATGCTGTTTATTGAGTGCGTTTTGTTTGTGTTCAATGCATTGACTGAAATGTAATTTAGCACGAGACTTTAAGCGCAGAGGATAATGGTGCACGTCTGGGTAACTTGAAGTTTGCACCTTTGGTTGAGTGGGGCAAGGTTTGTAATGTTTAGAACATAGTCTGTAAACATTACTCTGCAAAATTACATTTATTTACAACCATGTTCATTTTTTTTGTTTTCTTTAGTTTTCATGGTGTACAGTGGTTGATGTCCGGTGTGATGCTATACTTGTGCTCAAGAGGAATAAAACGCATATGCACCCATCAGAGACTCTGCTGGTGTTAATGCCAAGGGCTGCTACAGTGTTAGTTATTTTTCAAAAGCAAATTAAATTAAAAAAATATATACATCTCTCTTATGCAAATAAAGAAAGAAACTTCGTCTGGTGGTCAAATGTTTGATATATGTTGCTTTACACTTACAGTTTCCCTGTAGTTGTACACATGCATCATACGGTCGTAAAAGTCATCAAAAATCAGGTCAATGCATCACCATATGCTCTTAAGTATGTAGCTCTGCTCATCATTACAAATGCAGGCTGTGCAAAATACTGCTGGTCTTCTAATTTGATATTGATTTAACAAAGAAAAGGGGATTAGTACATATTTGATTAAAGGCATTTTAATTTGCATATTAATAAAATTAACTAAGGTGTGCATTTCCTACTTTCTAAACACATTGAGACCCTGGAATTAGGAGATTTTATATGTCTTAAGGATAAATTTTATTTCCATTTTATATACATCACAGGTTTTACACTAAAACATTGCTTAAAGCGTATACGCAGAACCATGGCCTCACTTTCGTTTATAAAAGCCTCGAGACCTCAAGAATGGCACAGGAATAGTTTTAAGCATTAACAATAAACCTAATATAGTAACTTTTACAATTAAAGTGATTCATATAGGTAGCGGTCTGAGTGAATGACGTTGACGTCCGTAACATCACCGCAGGAAGTCTAGCGGTCTCATCGGCATTTACGCTATACTAAAACACAGAGCTGACTGCAACTCCGATCCTCCATTTTGAGCTAATTTATCACCATGCCAAGTAGATGTGCCAGCAACACGACGGAAGGTGGATTTATGTTGCATTCATGGCCCAAGAATGTTCAAACTGCAAAGATTTGGACGTGTTTTGTGAGAAGTTCACAGGCACATTGGGTGCCTATGAAGTGGTCTCTCCTCTGCTCTGCACATTTTACTGAGGACTCATACGAAACCTCTGATCTGTTGGAGCGTTGGCTACAAGCCCATATTGAAAGAGGGTGCAGTCCCAACGATTAAGGAAAAATAAAGCCATAAGAAAAGGGAAAATAAGTTCAGTTGCACCAGTCCTCCCGGAGCATGAGCCAAGGGTTGTTGCTAGAACCCGGGACGGAACAGGGCATGACATATTGCCACAATCAATGAAGTCAAATCAGTCTTAGTTGAGCAAGTCAGTAACGTTATTTCTCACTTTCACCATACATTTTTATGACTCTGGTCGATAGCTGTCAAAGGCCTCGGCCTTAAAACTGGTTACCACTGTGACGTCACGCACTCGGGGCTGGCTGGCTCAGCGGGGCAGCTCGAATGACAACTTTGCCATCGATTTTAACTCTCAAAAATATACATTTTTAATTCCCATTTATGCAGCATACAACAGTCAAGAGTGGAGATGCTATCCACTCAAATTTATTTAAAAATAAAAAGGTTCTGCTTATCTCCTTTAAGTGTTTAGAAGATGGTCAAAAAGGTATATCTACTTTAGAATGGTCAGAGAACCTTATAATTGCATGGCTGCAATTTGCGACACTGCCTCAACAAGCCATTTACTCCTCACTATAAAATACTTTTGTTTTCAAACAAGGTTTTGAGCAGCCAATTTTTTTTTTCCAAATTACGTTAAAGCAACCTGAATAATTAGCATGTCTGAGCATTTTCAAATATATATCATGTATTCAAAATAAATGAGTTTCACTCAAGTTAATTGCTGATGGAGATGTGTGATTTAATCAAACACCCAGCATGTTGAAACTCAGGAAAATAACTTATTCCAAAATGTCAGCCAGCTACACTTTTAGCAACCCAAAGGGCAGGCATGTGTGTCACAAAATTTGAGTGTGGTTGACAGAGACTTTATTTGAACGTGCCTCAAACTACAGCAATTTAGGTCAACACAGGACAAAAATAAAGCACTATAAAAGCACTCTCACAACGAACCTCTTACTGACCAGCATTTCATAAAATTACTGCATAGGTGACTTAATGGTATAACTGCTCAAACTGGCTGTTGTGTTTTGCAATCAAGTTAATTTCTGTATCAATTTTTTTTTAAAGGTTTCTAATCTCTGATTTTTAATCCGAGTGAAATGTTAACGATGAGTAGACTTGGATAATAAGCTCCTACACATTTATAATATTTGAAGTTCACTGAGGTTACTTCCTGTCTGGTCTGTCAAGTCAACATAATTTCTGGTTAACTTCCAACCTCAATGTTCCTGCTTGTTTCTCGAGCAGGTAAACACCACCTCCAGCACGTAATGTCTGGCAGAAAAATATCTGCCCATCGTAATGTCTCGATTTAAAGTGTGCATTTCATCACGAAGACGACAGGCTGCTCAATTTAACTTCAGGGACATGGGGTGTCTCACTGTGCGTGTGCACATACCCAGTAGCCTGAAGATAAGATGCAGTTCATCCTCCACTGTTGAGCCCGGGAAGAGTGGCCGGCCAGCAGCCATCTCATAGAATATACATCCAACCCCCCTATATAGACAGACAAGATACAGCACACTCACAGTTACAATGACTCTCCAAGTCTTTAAGGGATTTTCCCCTTTGCACAGAGTAATGGAATTTCTGAACTATGCCTTTATTATTTGTCATGGCTCCAATAATACAGGTTCTAGCTTTGTTTTTACAGCATAAATGCAGCATGAGCAATCTTTTTTTTTTCCCCTGCTCATAGTAGATGCGGACCTGTCATGTTTACAACATCCATCATCTCAATTAACAGTTGGCTCGCAGTGTGGATTTTTACATTACATTACAGGCATTTAGCAGATGCTCTTATTCAGAGTGGCATACAACATTTTACAAAATGTAAGAATTCACTGGTGTCCCTTTTGGTCAGTAATTTTGTGCAGCCAATACAAAACGTTTTGCAAATCCCAGTGAATTAGTTGTTACAGTAGAAATGAAATCAATAAAATAAACTTAACATTAATATAAATCTAAGATTTGCTTACAGCCAGCAATACACTCAATCAGGATGTTATGGAAAAACTGACTTCTGGCCAATCGTAAATAATTCAACAACAGTGTGAATTAACTTTGCTTGACTGTCATGCAGTTTAAAACTAAACATCCCAAGCAACATCAAACTGAGATCAGAAGTTTACATACAGTCATCATGGACATGACTGAAAGCCCAATACTGCCATGTTCTTTGAACTGTTCAAAGAGCAATCATTTTAAAGATGTATATTTTACAAGAAACAAAAATGGTGCACAGGTTGATTTATTCATTTATTGAAAATCAACACATGGTCAAAATTATATACACAAAAATTTTCATATGCTCATTTAGATTATTAATTCAGTGGTGATGAAAGTCCCAAAACTGCCAAGGGCTCTTAACTTCCTGTTCGTGATCATGACTGATTACAGCTGGTAGTTTCTCTGTGCCACATAAAAAAGGGTGTTTGTTTGACAGCACTCACTCACTGGATTGATCAGCACCATACTATGGGAAGGTCCAAGGAGGTCAGTGCAGAGAAAAGCTGCTATCCATGAAAGAAGCCCCTGCTCCAAATTTGACACATTCAAGCTTGACTAAAGTTTGCAGCTGACCATATGGACAAAGAAAAAGCCTTCTGGAGAAAAAAAAAAAAATTTACAGTCAGATGACAAAGATCGAGTTGTCTGACCACAACGACCAGAGTCAGAGTCAAGTCATATTTGTGTGGCGCATTTAAAAATAACAATAGACAAAAGGTACCAAGGAACAATATATTAACTTTCAAGCCCGGTGGCGATAGCAGCAACATGCTCTGGGGCCGTTTTGCTGCCAGTGGAACTGGTGCACTGCACAAAGTCAATGGCATAACTGGGTGTGGATGTTAAATGGATGAAGGAGAACTACCTCAGAATTCCTCAGCATAACCTCAAACTATCAACTATACAACTGAAACTTGAACACAACTGGGTGTTCCAAGAGGACAATGACCCCCGAACACAGATCAAAGCTGGCTGTGGACTGGATAAAGGAGGCTAACATTAAGCATCAAGTGTGACCTCAACCCTACTGAAAACTAGAGAGTGGTCAACTATCCAAACAGAATTCTGCTAGAAGCTTGTTGGTGGCTACCAAAAGCATCTGGTCAAGGTGAAACTTGCTAAGGAACATTAAACCAAAAATATTGAGGGTGCTGTATATATAATTTTCACCCTGTATATATAATTTTCAGAAAACCCAAAATAAAATACAGCCGTTAGCAGCAATAAAGGGCCCTTGCACACGAGAACATGCCAAAAACAATAGGGCATTGCACCCAGGAACAAGCCTCTATTCCTGAGTAGAAGTGGCCAGGACTGATGAGTGTACCAAATTTCATGAGTCAGAGTTTTTCAGCAATGGAATCATTACTGTCCAGATCCAAATGGTGGCGCTACACAAGAGGCTCACTTTGGGCATGGGGATATAATCAGAACCCTGATGTCCTATAACCTGTGAGGTTTTAGCTCCATCAGGCAATGCATGGTGAATTTATGACACACTTCCTGTTTGCATGGGGAAACGTACAAATGTATTGGTTCACCATTTCAACATCTTGAAAGATATCGCAAATCCCTTCAGAACTTCAACTCAGCAACATCTTGACATGACGTATACCAAATATGTCATGAATCCAACAAACCACCTAGGAAGAGTACATCAAAATGTAACACATTCTGGCAATGGAATCATGACTGTCCATGTCCAAATGGTGGCGCTACACCAAAGGGTATCTTTGGCCATGTGGATATCTTCAGAACCACGATATCCTATAACCTGTGAAGTTTGAGCCATATCAGGCAATGCATGGTGAATTTATGACTCACTTCCTGTTTGCGTGGTGTAACAAATTTATTGGTTCGCCATTTCAACATCTTGTGACATATTGCAAATCCCTTTGCAATTTAACATCAGCAACATCTTGACATGACGCACACCAAATATAGCATGGATCCAATAAACCACCTAGGAGTTGTTCGTTAAAATGCAACACATGTCAAAATGCACAAAACCAAAAATCTCTCACTTCCTGTTGAGTATGGCTGATGCAATGTATAGGCAATTTTGTTCGTCTAAGGTCACGCCACACACCTACCAAATCTGACACGGATAGGTGAAACTATATACCGGGCAGGAGTCTCAATGACATATGGGGGCACTATGGAGTCCCCCAGACACACCTGGGGTCAAGCCCCTATGGCTGAGTAGCAGTGGGCATGACTGACATGTATACCAAATTTCATGAGTTTTCAAATATGTACAAGGCGTCAAATCTATTTTTGAACTAGGTGGCGCCATGGGCATAGCAGACGCGGGGGACATGTCCCCCGCACTTCCCGTATTTGTGCCCTCTGCCCCCCGCACTTTTTACAGCCATTACAACTACTCAATTCATTTTTAACATGTGGAAATGCGTTTTTCCGAGCCACCTCTAAACGCATCATGAGCAGGCGGAGCTAAGGCGGCAAACAAACACCGCTGTCATGTGTTATCAGAGACGCTTTAGAAAATATTGTAGGAGTATCTTTGGTGTGATTCAGGTCTGGGCAGTGCTTCTGTATGTTCAGCAAACCAGCCAAGAGGCTAAAGACTTTAGACAGCTTTTTCCAAACAAACCGTGTAAGTTGAGTAATGCTGTTGAATGTAGCTAAAAGATGACAAATAGATGTCAATTTAGTTAGTTAAGCTAGCTAGCTAACTTAGAGGCGGTAGTAACTAGTTACATTTACTCAGTTACATTTACTTGAATAACTTTTTGGATAAATTGTACTCTTAAGAGTTGTTTTGTTGCAAAAAATACATTTTACTTTTACTTGAGTAATATTATTCTAAAGTAACAATACTCTTACTTGAGTAACGTTACCATTTTGGCTACTCTAAGATTATTCACTTCTGGGTAGAAAATAAGAATATAAATGTATTTGTGTTCCTTTGTTATTTTTGTAAAGATTTAATTTATTTGTGGTAGTTAAAGTTTAAAGTACATGAATTTGCTGATTATTATTACTGTATTCCTAATTTTATTTCAAAATGTTGCTTTCCACATATTTTTTTAATCTTTATTGCCACAATAGAAAGAGCAGGGTGAGAGGAGACAGTGGACCAGAGGCCAACAGGGATGATTATGCAGGGTCACAGGTGAGAAGAGAATATAACTAGCTGTCACTACTACTATTCTTAATTCTATTTATAAATTTTACTTTATAGATTTTGACTTTAGATTTTGATAGTCTATCATTTTAAAGAACTAAAGTTGGTTCCCTGGTGCTGTTTGTGGTTCTTTAGCTGCTAAGGAGAGGTGCAATTGAATGCGAGAGGATGATAAATCACTCAATAGACCTCTGAACAATTTGTCCCCCTCACTTCTAAAGCGATGGCTACGCACCTGGGTGGCGCTATGGCGTTAATAAAGCCCACCTAGACTAATTTATCAAAACAACTTAAATTATATCGTAGGACAAATGTATGTACATAATTTGAGTTTTTAGTCATCGGAAGCCCCTCAAAACAGCACGGAAAATTTTCAAAGTCCCACATTCCATCCAACTTAGCTGACTTCTTGTTGGGCGGAGTCAAAAACATCCAAGTGAACCTTGTCCTGTATCACAAGAGTATCGATCACACCAAATCTCGTGCCGATCCGAGCAACTTCATCTCAACCACAGCTTGTTCTTGGGGGTGCTATAGAGCTCTGGGACCACGCCCAGTCCCTTGCGCAACGTAACTGTGATTTTATGCAGATTTAATCAATATGGCAAAATTCATGAGTTTTCAGGCATCACAAGTACCTCAGAAATTAGTTTTCCTGGGGGTGGGGGTGAATTTATTATATTTTATTTATATAAAAGAAAAAAAAAAACATGCCGAAAAAAATAGGGCTTTGCACCTATGGTGCAGGCCATAGGCCTGCCCCTCGGTGCTCGGGCCCTAAGTAAAACCTGTGCACCAATTGTTTATCTAAGTCACTCACTTTTTAGTCAGTCACTCAGTCACAGCCTAATATTGCCATGACGATCATGTCCATGGAGTGTATGTAAACTGCTGACCTCAATTGTACCTACAGTGGGATTGCATAAAAGGCTTATAAGATAATGCTAAGCTCTGCACAGACATGTATACACACTCACCACATGTCAATCTGCGTGGAATATTCAGAAGAGCCGAGTAGCACATCAGGAGGTCTGTACCACAGAGTTACCACTTCATTTGAGTACGTCTTAGTGGGGACAGATTTGGCCCTGGCCAGACCTGCAATATACAAAAGCAAATAAATAAAATCAAGCAATTCAAATACAGCAACCACTGCTTTTAAAAATGGTTCACAGTATCCATGGGAAAACACCTGAAGTCTAAAGCCCTGTACACGAGTATGCCACATACCAAAGTCTGCCAGCTTGAGCTCCCCTCTCTCATTGATGAGGAGGTTTTGTGGCTTCAGGTCCCTGTGCAGAACCTTACGTCTGTGGCAGTATGCCAGTCCTCGCAAGATCTGAAACAGGAAAATCTACACCAAAATATAAACCGAAGCTTATTTATATGCTTTTAGAACCATCAGATACAAGCTTTAAAAGCAAAATGCAATAACATTTCATTGCAAAAATCCACTACTTTTTTTGATGGGTACACAGAGTGCCTTATTTTAACCATCTTCAGTAATGTGGCGCTGCAAATCCTCAGAAAGGATTGCTACCTGTAGTACACAATTACTGCATGTGTGGTGTGTACACAGGTTTTCAGCTTTTTGAGAGAATCATACTGTCCCCTTAACATTAAGAATATAGGCCAATTCATAGAAGGTAAGGACATGTGGCTAGTCTCGTTAAATAAATATTTTTAAATGTTTGGCAACAAATAATGCAGCTTTTATGTGCATCTTCATGAGCCTAATTATTATTTTTTGATTACAGAGGATAAGCAAACCTGTGTGTGTGTGTGTGTGTGTGTGTGTGTGTGTGTGTTTCATTTACAGACCAGCATAAATTTAAGTGCAAAAGTTATTATAACTTTCAGACAAAATGAAGACAAAGAAATGTACTTTTCATACCAACAAGTTACTTGTCATACCCTAGCCTATTAGGGCTCAATGATATTACGAACGGTTTTAAAAAAAAAATTGCATTTTGGAAAATATCCCAACTTTTCTGGAAATGGGGTTTGTACTATTGCCTTCAGAGCGCTCATACTGGCCCAGTCCAAACAAAGCCTGTGTGTGTGTGTGTGTGTGTGTGTGTGTGTGTGTAGGGGATTGTACCTTCACATTGTGCATACTCATGATGTTCCCACAGTCATCCATGTACTGCTTTAGATCCTTATCCTGAGGAAAATAATGGCATTTGTAACACAAGATAAACTCAACAGGGCAACATGCTTCGAAGGATCTACAATGGAGGATTAAGTTGCTCTCTTACCAGGTACTCAAAGACAAGTGTGAGGGATTTTTCTGTGTGGACGATGTCATGAAGCGTAACAATGTTAGCATGCTTCAAGTCCTTCAGTAATGATACTGAGGCAGAAGAAAAATTTAAAAAACCATTAATTTACCATTATACAGTACGTGTTACTGATAACGAAACAGTAAACTATTAGGCACAGAATAATTTAAATGAAAGACCATGATACGGATTTGTTTTATTATAGTCTGAGTGTTTACCTTACTCAACACAGTGCAGGAACAACAGCTGATAAGCTCACAAATGACCACTGAATGGTTGTATTGCATGCTTAACTGATATGTTTGTTACCTTACATTGATTGGGAAAAAGGGTGTGTGTGCTTATAATAGTCTTTCATTTTTTTCTTTTTTTGGAGGGCACCATAATGTAACCAAACATGGACCTGAAGAGCATGGCACATTAGTCTAAGGGTAAACCAACTTAATGAGGACACAGTATGATGGATGTTGTGCAGTATTCCAGAGCAAGTCATGGTGCTCTTGTTTTTAACTCCAAAACTAGCTCAAAGTCAGTAATGTAGATGGCGACATGAGGCACGAGGACATTTATCATCAGTTAATTTAAGACTGTGCTTTTTTTTTTTTTAGACACATATAATGGCAGAAGTTGTTGCTGGGTATTTTGCACAGTTAATCACTTCTTTCGCCCCGGTCATGAAGTAGTAAATGCTTCCTTTTGTAATTGATAAAGTGAAAAGATTAACAGGTCGTGCTGCATACATACGCTAACTGTTTAGGCAGTATTTTCCATGTGCACCAGTTTCAGTCAGATAAGAACAATATTCACAAGATTGATTAAAACTGTGGACATTAATTCTTAAATCAGATTGGTCAGAAGTTGTCGTACAACAGCACATCTGACAATGTGGGCTGAATTTAAAAGTTAGTCATTCATAAATAAATTGTTAGCAAATTCCTGCAGACAATAAGGTTAAATACACATTTTCAAATGTTTTTAAAACAGCTTGTATAGTGATGAATAGGTTTCTGATTTTTAGATGGGTAAACCCCTAGCAATACAACAGTAAATCTTAAGGAGAAACAGTCTTTACCCTCTCTAATGGCTGTGCAAGGTGCCCCTTCCTCGTGCTCTAATCGGATCTCTTTCAAAGCTACCAAGTTGTCCGTCAGTTTGCTCCGGCCTTTGAAAACTGTGGCATATGTTCCCTAAAATAATCACGTTAAGTAGGAACAATTAAGTAAGACGATATCGAAAGATATCTAGGAGACAGATTACAGTGGTCACAGGCATCATCATACACTGCAAATAAATACCTAAAAAGTTAATGTTTAATGGATATTTAGTTTAAAAACTAAATGTTTTCAAACGTTTATAAATGCAGCAGTAGGAAGCAGTACCTACATCACAGGAGAGACTTACCTCTCCAAGCTTGTCCAGTTTGATGTAGGTTTCCAGTTTGCCAAAGCCAATTTCTGACTACAAATGGACAGAAAATGTCATTAATAAACAGTTGCTGCTGGAGAATGGGCTTGTACATGCTGAGCACACGTTACCACACAGACACATGTTTAGTGTGTGCTTAATGGCCCTGATATCAGCAGCCAATTTCACTTCACTGACAAGCTAATTAATCCTACTCAAAACTGCATAAGTTTGCAGTCAAGGAAAGCCCACCAGAGGGCGCTAGAAGATAAACAAGGACAAGGTCACACTTCGTTTTTGTTCCCCCCATATTCACATACACTGTGGGAATGAGAGCCAGATAATGGCAAAGAACAATGGATACCAAGAAAACGCAGACACCAGAGTAAGAGAGCCTTTCACATGCAAAACCTTCTAGGTTCACAAAGGATGGACAGACAGACAGACCTACCAAGCTGCTTAGAACATTGACCCTGGCGTTAGCTCTCTCCATGCACAATATTAGGACGCTGAATGAAATCAAAACAGCAGGATTAAGAGGATTAACTACACCTACTAGGTCCATCCAACACTTGTGTGGTTTAACTTGGTCTTTGTTTTGCTTACAGTTATGATTACTATACAACTGCACAATTTCAAAGAGGCTGTTACTGGCTTTGGTGTGCTTATTCCTTTCTTATAGCTCCCTCTATTATCATCTTGGACAAAACAAATCTGCCACTTTCATCTGACAGTCCTGCATTACAAACAAAGCATGTGAAGATACAACAGGCAGCCTGACTATTAAATGAGCCAAAAGGCAAAAGTTATGCATTACGCGTTTTAAAGACAAGATATTTGCATCACACATTTTGAATTAATTCACAAAAAAAAAAAAAAAAAAAAGTCAATCATAATATTGTGGCATGTGTAAATATAGAGTGGAGCTTTATACGGATGGTTGAAGGCCTTATATTTAATTTAACCAACCTGTGGGACTGTACAGTACAACACAAAGTGTTAGTGACTTTTTGTACAGAGATTCTTATACCATATCCAGTATTTCATATTTACCGGAAACATTTCATCTTAACTGACTAAAAACGGTAAGTAGCAGCAGTCGGACAGACATATTTTCTAAAGTAAAGAAAACATCAAAACAAAACCACAAAAAAGGATCCATAACCTGCTTCTCATGTCAATCAAATCCCATCCAATTACGGCTGGAGAGACCAATATATTAAACCAATACTCTAAGATGGAGGAGTGAATATATCCACAGATGTCTGCTACATATAGTAGAGAACACCTGACTTTAGATAATTGCTGGTATTAGCACCATCTCAGACATGAATTTTCAGCACAGACCTGCCACACACACACTTCTGAAAAACATTTCATACAGTGGCTGTCAAAAATGTATGTGGTCTAGCAGACCAGGTACTGTAAGGCTGGTAGTTAATCATGTGAAAACTAAGACCACGCTGGGCAGGCTGGATTATTTCAAGGGGAATCAATATGGAGGGCATCAACACCACCAGGAGACTCAAGTGAGGCCACACGTTAATGAATGCATTACTCATGGCTGTGTCACTGTCTCCACTTAAACCACTCTGAAGGTGGCATGACATCACAAGCCCTTATGTCAAACAGGAGACTTGTTCTGGCAGATACCCCAGAGCGTGTGATGCGAGTTGCTATGAGGCTCTCTCTGTGCTGTATTCAGTTACAAGGAGTGAATTATAAACCAGGTGAAACAGAATAACTCAAACCATTAAAACTTAAACAATTGTAATATTTGTTTCTTGTTCATTTCTTGCTTTATTCAAAATTGTTCTTAAAATATTTACATATGGACAAAAATTGGCCATCCTAAAATACAAAAACAAACAGCACAAAATGTTTAATATACCAGAGTGAGTCAAAAAAAAAAATTTTTATATTTGGCATTGTTCATTGCAAACAAGTGCCACAAGTGTGCATTTTAATTTCATTCCTTTTTATTCAATGCAAATGTTCCAGTGCTTAATGAGTGATGGGATTACTCAAGAAACAAAACTGATTCAATTGTAATGGTGTCTCACACTTAAGGTTTTTCATTTGACTTGCCCAGATCAACATCTTTTGCACAAACAGCCTTTTTTATAAATACTTAAAATATTTAAAATGTAAATATTTATTACAATTTTTTTTTAAAAAAAAGGGATGGCCTTCTAGGTTAAGCCTTTAACAAAGTTCACTGAGCTTTAAAATGGATTGAAATATTACAGAACAGCAGTGTTGGCCCACACTGCATAGTAACAAATGCTTTGGAAACAGGTTAGAGAGGAATGAATCTGCATGTCTCTCAGGAAATGCTGACATGGTTGTGTGTGTGCAGATAGTGTATGATTTTTTGTCGCAATGCAATTATAATGGAAATTCGGTTTTTATGGATCTCCATTATACATTTTATATTTTAAATTGGCCACTTGCTTCTTTTTCATTAGATGTGTTCGGTACTCCAGACCTTTCAATAAAATTAATTTATATGCCAGATCTTTTGTAAGATTAGGTCAAACTATGGTGCTGTGTAAATTGATGCACAATTGTCTAAGGTCTGAATGCATTAAGAATCGGTTACTTTTCGACTGCAACTCAATAGCAAGGAATTCAGAATACAGTAACATGCTTAATCACTCACCAGCGAGGCCCTGCGTGATCGGCGGCTGAGCGGCTGGTCGAAGGATGGGCTGCTTAGCTGCAGTTTCTCCAGATAACCATCAGGAATCCGAATATCAGCAGGTAAAGACAGGCGTTTATTCACATCCTAAGAAAATGACACATGCACAATTGTCTATACTACGAGCATCAATGGTTATTAATATCTTTTAATTCTCTTTCTGCCCTAACAGGAACATTTTTGCCAAATATGTTTTTGCCAACCTATACGCATGGTGTGCAGTTGCACAATCTAAACAGTAGAGGGTAAAACATACAACTAGCACATCCAGCATTCACTCCTGAAAACCAACTCATCAGTGAGACCAGCAGCAAGACTTAAGGATAAAGCAGCTAGAGATAATGAGATGAGATTTGTTAATTTTATGATCATGCAAAGCTGGACCTGGGTTTACATTTTATTGAAAATCACGAACTTAAAGTCAAAGATTTCGCTTTGCAGCTTGAGAAACCCATGCCTTTCAACACAAAACCAAAACAGACACCAACAATCCTTGCACTGCAAGCCTTTAAGACACTGGAATTCCAAAAGCGCTGCCCTTAAAGAATTAAAAAGGTAGTGATGCAGAATGATCAAACAGGAAATAGAAGAACATCATGAGAAACGGGGTGTGACAATGAATTGATGCAACGGAGCAGAAAAAAAAAAAAAAAAAAGGTAGAACTGGAGAAATCCCTCCACCTACCCAACGCTAAAAATAAAACTCAGCTGTGACACACCTCCACTCCATCTGTGATTATTCAGGGTAATATCCACACAGCATACGTACCCATATAACAAGCACATGTATATACACACACACACACAGCTTGCAGAGATCCATGCAGCTAGAATCAGATCCCTTAAGTATGTGTAGCAAAAAGAAAGCATTCTGTACGCTTCAGTCGGAGGCCTTAAATTCGGTATGTTTAATAATGAGATAAGAACCTAAGGCTCTTATCTGTAAAATAATTAGAAAGCTCAAAAAGAATGCCACACTCACTCAGAAAAAAACCCCTGGTCTAGCCACTATGGAGTATTCATGCATTATTACAAGTAAGACTACATACACAATACATTAGCCTTCTATTAGCTGTTTATTTCAACGGTTACCATCTTCTCATTCATAGATCATATTTGACTTGTGTCTTCATTGTTAAAATGTCTTTTGCTTGTATTATATTTGACCGTAAAATGTTTGGAGACCTGCTTTTTCAGTCCAAATTTCCCCCCCATCACTTGATATTTTGGGGATTAATGCTAAATGCTATTGTTTAAAGAATTGCGTAGGCCAGGGCTTTTCAAAGCGTGGGGCGCGCCAGAGTTCTTCGGGGGGGGGGGGCGCAACGTGAGGAAAAATAAACCAGAATAAGTTACTATTGCGGACACTTGGCGAACTTCAGCTAGCCTTTACCGGAGACAAAATGGATCGATTTTTAGTACCTAAAGCTACAGTGAGTGAGGAGAGAGAGTCTGGGCCAAGCAAAAAAACAGACCCTCCAGGATGTTGCGATTTGCAACTTCAACGCAAATTCAACCAATCCCCACGAATTCAGGGCGGTGTTGCAATTATATCCAATCACCGCAACTTTCCCGCAAATTTGACCAATCGTTGGTGTCGTCTTGAGGTGACGTCGACAAACTACCTTCCGCCTTACTTCCGTGTATACGTTCAAGAGAAGCAGCATGCGCGCAGTGTTGCCAGATTGGGCGGTTTCAAGTGCTTTTTGGTGGGTTTTGAACATATTTTGGACTGGAAAACGTCAGCAGTATCTGGCAACATTGCATGATGTGTGAGTCAGTGTTTATATAGGCTTAAATTCTGTTACTGAAAGTGTTGTTTACAGTGAAGGACTGTGTGCTCTTTACATTATTTTTTTTTTACTTAATACAAGAAATTAATGGATGCCAACATTTTTGCCAAAATGGTATTTTATTTTCCATTGTTTAGGCAGCTTCAGCATCATACTGTGAGATTCTGTTCAAATTGTTTTTTTCTTCTATGAAGCCTGAGCCATTTATTTTATTAGTTTATAATTATTGTTTAATTTAGTCTTCAGGAGAGACTGCCTGCACACAGTACTAGTATTAATAGTTTTTTTCTTACATGAAAGCTAAGGCATTTATATTATATTTTAAGGTAACTTCATGTTGTGCTGTGAGGTTCTATGCACTTTAACTTTTGAACCAACAGGTGCATTTGGATAAGTAAAGCCTATTTTTCTGCATTTTTGTAGTCCTGGTAATCTTTTATATTGGTAAAGTTGTAGACTGGTACCAAAATCCAGAATTGTGACACCCAAAGGCATTTTTGAGACAAAGTCGGCAAACAGTCTTATTTTGTCAATTTGGGTGTGCCGAATTCAAATCTGCAATATGCCGAGCTCCATCTGACCTCTGTTGACCTCTAGAGGTCATTGAACTTTGGGCCTGTAAATGTCTCAAGCTGAACCCAGTTTCTCAGCTTTCTAAGGAATGAAATGTACTAAAATGATTAATGAAGTTAGCAAATGGCCTTGTTTGTTAAATGTTTGGGTGCTGAATTCATTTTTCATTTGTAAAACGACATATGACCTCTGATAACCTCAAGGTCATTAAACTTGGCCTATAGGCCTATGCATTTAACGGCATTTTTAAACTGACTTTACTCCCCCAAAAAGAATATGAACAGACAAAAAACAAATAGAAAGGAACAAATACAACATTAAATGCCAGTCCATGTACATGTGACTTACTTTTCACAATGAGAATGCCTAGGCGATCACCTTACATAACATTGCATTACATTTAGCGGTTATTGTTTATACAAAGCTACTGAAAAAAGGACAGATTCAGCAGCATACAAAATGTGGGGGCATACAGGCTAATCAGGGTTAGTATATATGAGAGTTTTTTTCTTTGTTGTCATATACTAACCCTGATTAACCTGTATACCCTGTTATGCCCCCACATTTTGTATGCTGCTGAATCTGTCCTTTTTTCAGTAGCTTTGTATAAACAATAACCGCTAAATGTAATGCAATGTTATGTAAGGTGATCGCCTAGGCATTCTCATTGTGAAAAGTAAGTCACATGTACATGGACTGGCATTTAATGTTGTATTTGTTCCTTTCTATTTGTTTTTTGTCTGTTCATATTCTTTTTGGGGGAGTAAAGTCAGTTTAAAAATGCCGTTAAATGCATAGGCCTATAGGCCAAGTTTAATGACCTTGAGGTTATCAGAGGTCATATGTCGTTTTACAAATGAAAAATGAATTCAGCACCCAAACATTTAACAAACAAGGCCATTTGCTAACTTCATTAATCATTTTAGTACATTTCATTCCTTAGAAAGCTGAGAAACTGGGTTCAGCTGAGACGTTTACAGGCCCAAAGTTCAATGACCTCTAGAGGTCAACAGAGGTCAGATAGAGCTCGGCATATTGCAGACTTGAATTCGGCACACCCAAATTGACAAAATAAGACTGTTTGCTGACTTTGTCTCAAAAATGCCTTTAACTCCTTAAATAAGCACTTTTTTGAATTTTGGTACCAGCCTATTGTTTATAGGACCATTTCTCAGTGTCTGTATTTTTAATCAATAGTTTTCAGTAATAACTTAATATTTAACATATCACTCAATTTTAATCACAAAAAGAGAAAATCGCAACAATTTCTCGCAACTTTCACTTCCTCCCACAATGTAATCGCAACAAAAACCTAAAAAACACCGCAACTTTCATCGCAACAGACATTTTAGCCCACAACGATCACAAAAAAGGCCCGCGGAATCCTGGGGGGACTGAAAAAAGAAGGAAGTATGACCACGATTATTTAAAGTTTGGATTTTCATGGACTGGATCTGAAGATGCTCCACTGCCAGTGTGTTGTCTGCCAAGAGGTGCTAGCTAACGATGCTATGAGATGTTTAAAATGTGTAAAACAAGATGTTTTAAAAAGCACAGACGTTTAAAATGTGAAAAAGAAAAATGTGTACAACAACCATTTTTTAAAAATACGAATGGAACATTAAGTATAGCAACAACAAAAATTGTAAGGGGGGGGCGCTGTTGTTTATTTGCTCTCCGAGGGGGGGCTGACTCTCCCACACTTTGAAAACCCCTGGTGTAGGCAATACTGAAAATCCACATCTCAAGCTCAAGAAAAATCTGGCAACCTGAGAGGCAACATCTACAGGCAGGTAATTTGTAGAACCTAAATGGGGTGACCCAGAAAATCAGATTCTGAACAGGAGTGCTTTTCTCCCATGTACATTTAGATGTAATTTTCTGACTCAAGTCAAAGTTGCCAAAGTCCGTTCTTGTGTTGTTTGACTACACAGGACTTCTCATGCATAAAAGAACGAACATCTTACCTCCATGGATATGCGGCGATGCGTCCTGGTGCGGAGACACACTCCAGTGGGTGACTGAACCTCGTCTGAGGAGGTTCCTGATGCCTGATCGCTTTCACCATCAGATCCCATCTTTAAGTTCTCATGGACTATATCTGTATATACACAGAGAAAAATGGAAATCTGTATTGTGAAATAAACACGCCATAATCAGAAGCAAGTTTATTGCCAAGTATGTTCTCATGTACAAGGAATTTGCTTTGGTGATTGAACAGAGAAGAATTTAAAAAGACAAAAGTTGTTTATATCAATAGAATAAATACACTGATTTGAAAAAGTAGACATATTTAAGGGGTATGTGCATGGGCTGTTTTGAAGTCCAAGCTGTACAGTATGTCCCAGAATATGCAAAAAGTCACATGAGTCATGACATGAATGTGTGAGAAAAATGTGCCATTGCAATGGGTTCAATAAATAGCCAAGCTGTACAGTGTGTGCGGGAATGTGCAATAAAATTCCACAAAATGAAGATGTACGACAACCACGAAAACGCAAAATCACAGTTCAGAGACGAAGTGCATTAATGTCACAGACTGGAAGTGTGAGGTTAGAGTCAGTGGGGGGTCTTTGACTTTATTGATGAGGCAGCTGCAGTGGGGAAAAGCTGGCCTTATGGTGAGGTCCATTGGAACCAAAACCTCAACCTCCTACCAGAGGGGAGTGATTCAAAAAAAAGTTTGTGTCCGGGGTGAGAGGGGTCAGCCACAATCCTTTCCGCTTTCCTCAAGGTCCTGGACTCGTACAGGTCCTGAAGAGATGGAAGGTTGCAATCAATCGTCCTCTCAGCAGAGCGAATGATGCGCTGCAGTCTGCCTTTGTTCTTGGAAGTGGCAGCAGCGTACCAGATAGTAATGGAGGTGAGGATGGTGTTATAAAAGTGCACCATCATTGTCTTTGGAAAACTGAACTTCAACTGTCGCAGGAAGTACGTCCTCCTGCTGTGCTTTCTTGGTGAAAAGAGCAGGTATTTGTCTCCTACTTAAAGGGATAGTTCGGGATTTTTGACATGAATCTATATGGTATCCCCGTCAGCAGTGTCGTGCATCCACACTGACTTACCCCCGACAGTGTTCTGTGAGCCTAGATATTGTAGTGTTGGTCAGTGCACAAGTAGTTCCGGCAGGTTTCCTGGGGTCTGCAAAGTAACACGTTTTTCTTCTCAAAACAGCTCGTGTTCGAATGAGTGATTTATTAGCATAACAAAACCCTTGTAGTCCAAAAAGTCACACCTTGTAATTGCTTGGAGCTACTTTCTCTCAATAGCGATCAGTGCGCGCTGTCACTGTTAACAGTTGTGTGCGAGCTAGCCAACAACTTTCATTAGTTGTTCGACAGTGTTTAGCAGCAGCAAATTGCTTTCCTCCTCAGTATACAAGTGCGCTTCCATGGCAGGGAAAAAGAAACTACCACTGCTGCCTATGTAGTGCCCTATTTATACAAATAGGAGTCATTCAGGATTCAGCCATGTTTTTGCTCCGTGTCATGGCTGAATCCTGAATGACTCCTATTTGTATAAATAGGGCACTACATAGGCAGCAGTGGTAGTTTCTTTTTTCCCTGCCATGGAAGCGCACTTGTATACTGAGGAGGAAAGCAATTTGCTGCTGCTAAACACTGTCGAACAACTAATGAAAGTTGTTGGCTAGCTCACACACAACTGTTAACAGTGACAGCGCGCACTGATCGCTATTGAGAGAAAGTAGCCCCAAGCAATTACAAGGTGTGACTTTTTGGACTACAAGGGTTTTGTTATGCTAATAAATCACTCATTCGAACACGAGCTGTTTTGAGAAGAAAAACGTGTTACTTTGCAGACCCCAGGAAACCTGCCGGAACTACTTGTGCACTGACCAACACTGTACAATATCTAGGCTCACAGAACACTGTCGGGGGTAAGTCAGTGTGGATGCACGACACTGCTGACGGGGATACCATATAGATTCATGTCAAAAATCCCGAACTATCCCTTTAAGGTCCTGAGTGATTATAGTGCCCAGGAAGCAGAAACACTCCAAAGAGCTTACTGGGGAGTCAAACAGGGTGATGAGGGAGGGTGTGGCAGAGCTCCTCCTGAAGTCTACAGTCATCTCCACTGTCTTTAGAGCATTAAGCACCAAGTTGTTTTGCCTGCACCAGGACACCAGATGATCAGTCTTCCACCTGTAGGCAGACTCATCCTCATCAGAGAAAAGTCCAGTGAGGGTGGTGTCATCTGTAAACTTTAGGAGCTTGACAGACTGATGACTGGAGGTGCAACTGTTGGTGTACAGAGAGAAGAGTAGAGGAGAAAGGATGCAGCCTTGGGCGGAACCAGTGCTGATGGTTCAGGAGTCAGAGACACATTTCCCCAGTTTCACGTGCTGCTTCCTGTGAGACAGGAAGTCAGTGATCCACCTGCAGGTGAAGTCAGGCACGCTCAGCTGGGAGAGCTCGTCCTGCAGAAGAGCCGGGATGATTGTGTTGAAGGCAAAACTGAAATCCACAAACAGGATCCTAGCATAAGTTCCTGGGGAGTCCAGGTGCTGGAGAATGGAATGAAGAGCCATGTTGACTGCATTGTCTGCAGATCTGTAGGCAAACTGCATGGGGTCCAGGAGTGGGCCAATGATGGCTTTAAGGTGGTAAAGCACAAGGTGCTCAAATGATTTCATAACCACAGAAGTCAGGTCAATGTGTCTGTGGTCATTCAATCCTGTGATCCTTGGCTTTTTGGGGAAGGGGATAATTGTGGAGGCATTAAAGCAGGCCGGCACATGATTTCCCCAGTGTCTCTTCTAAACTGCACCATCAACCCAATAGATGTAGGCCTGTCAACATTCTGTAGATGTTTATTTAGAGCCCATCAAAACCTTTCAGTGTAGTATAGCACAATAGAACCTTGTGTTTTTACTGTCTGCATCAACTAACTAATTTTGCATGAACTTTTGGATTTCTTGCTCTAGCAGCCTTGGGGACAGCCATGGCCTGAAGGTGAGAGAAGCAGCTTTGGGCCCAACAGGTCGCCGGTTTGATTCCTGGGACCAGTAGGAAAAATATGAGGGGAGTGGAGTGAATGAACAGCACTTTCCCCTCCCTCTGCATCTTGGCTGAAGTGCTCGAGTGAGGCACCCAATCCCCAACTGCTCCCCAGGTGTTGCAGCATACAGTGGTGCTTGAAAGTTTGTGAACCCTTTAGAATTTTCTATATTTCTGCATAAATGACCGAAAACATCAGATTTTCACACAAGTCCTAAAAGTAGATAAAGAGAACCCAGTTAAACAAATGAGACAAAAATATTATACTTGGTCATTTATTTATTGAGGAAAATAATCCAGTATTACACATCTGTGAGTGGCAAAAGTATGTGAACCTTTACTTTCAGTATCTGGTGTGACCCCCTTGTGCAGCAATAACTAACTAAACATTTCCGGTAACTGTTGATCAGTCCTACACACCGGCTTGGAGGAATTTTAACCCATTCCTCCATACAGAACAGCTTCAACTCTGGGGTGTTGGTGGGTTTCCTCACATGAACTGCTCACTTCAGGTCCTTTCACAACATTTCGATTGGATTAAGGTCAGGACTTTGACTTGGCCATTCCAAAACATTAACATTATTCTTCTTTAACCATTCTTTGGTAGAACGACTTGTGTGCTTAGGGTCGTTGTCTTGCTGCATGACCCACCTTCTCCTGAGATTCAGTTCATGGACAGATGTCCTGACATTTTCCTTTAGAATTCACTGGTATAATTCAGAATTCATTGTTCCATCAATGATGGCAAGCCGTCCTGGCCCAGATGCAGCAAAACAGGCCCAAACCATGATACTACCACCGCCATGTTTCACAGATGGGATAAGGATCTTATGCTGGAATGCAGTGTTTTCCTTTCTCCAAACATAACGCTTCTCATTTAAACCAAAAAGCTCTATTTTGGTCTTATCCATCCACAAAACATTTTTCCAATAGCCTTCTGGCTTGTCCACGTGATCTTTAGCAAACTGCAAATGAGCAGCATTGTTCTTTTTGGAGAGCAGCGGCTTTCTCCTTGCAACCCTGCCATGCACACCATTGTTGTTCAGTGTTTTCCTGATGCTGGACTCATGAACATTAACATTAGTCAATGTGAGAGAGGCCTTCAGTTGCTTAGAAGTTACCCTGGGGTCCTTTGTGACCTCGACAACTATTACACGCCTTGCTCTTGGAGTGATCTTTGTTGGTCAACCACTCCTGGAGAGGGTAACAATGGCCTTGAATTTCCTCCATTTGTATACAATCTGACTGTGCATTGGTGGAGTCCAAACTCTTTAGAGATGGTTTTGTAACCTTTTCCAGCCTGATGAGCATCAACAACACTTTTTCTGAGGTCCTCAGAAATCTCCTTTATTCGTGCCATGATACACTTCCACAAAACATGTGTTGTGAAGATCAGACTTTGATAGATCCGTTCTTTAAATAAAACAGGGTGCCCCCACTCACACCTGATTGTCATCCCATTGATTGAAAACACCTAACTAATTTCACCTTCAAACTGCTAATCCTAAAGGTTCACATACTTTTGCCACTCTCAGATATGTAATATTGGATCATTTTCCTCAATAAATAAATGACCAAGTATAATATTTTTGTCTCATTTAACTGGGTTCTCTATCTACTTTTAGGACTTGTGTGAAAATCTGATGTTTTAAGTCATATTTATGCAGAAATCTAGAAAATTCTAAAAGGTTCACAAACTTTCAAGCATCACTGTAGCTACCCACTGCTCTGGGTGTGTTCGTGCGCTCACTTGTATGTGCATGCATGTGTTCACTGCTTCAAGATGGGTTAAATGCAGAGGAGGAATTTCACTGTGCATGAGTGTACATGTGACAAATAAAGGCTTCTTTGATGGCACTGATTTGGGCAACAATACAAGCATGTGTGTGCTCCCCAACCTTGGAATTAAGAAAAAGGACCTTATTTTTCCCCCCTCATTCCTACTTAAACACAATTTATTAAAAAAAAAAAAAAAAAAGGCCTGTGTACACATTCACTTGCACTCCGCCTGTATAACCATTAGAGATTTGCCATTATTCTTTTATGTTCCAAAGCATGTCTCAAATTACTACATTCACTCTAATGCATTGGCAATTTTATAAAATCATACATTCAAAGCAGAAAACACCACTTGTTCAGAGGGACATTTTCTGTGGATCACACCGGAAACCTTTCAGAGAAAGGATAAAACTTGCGTCGTTTTGTGCAGATGATCTTATGCTTGCGTGCGTGTGTGTGGTGTTTATCCATGTCCTCAGACCATCTCTCTTGCATAAAAGCACAACGCTGCTTATTGGTGCTGACCAAATGGTGAAATTCTGGTATAATCAGGGTTTTAGAAATCTCTCATCTCTGCATCTCACACACATCAGACAGCAGGGATGAGGAAAAAGGCCAACTCATTCAACCTGCTGTGCATTTAGTCGTGTGGGAGGGAACGAGAAGTTACCATGCTTTCGAGGTGGCAAAATCAGATTGATGACATGAATGTGTGGCCGCTGTGATCGTGAGCAGCACTTTTATCAAGCGCTTTTTATCTGAGGAAAAAAAAAAAAAAAAGTTCCCACCTTTTATCCAAAGGATGGCCAAAAAGAGTGCATAACCTCAGGGGCAGCCATTACAGCATCCAGCTACCCTTTCCTCATCTCCTATTACACCCAGAGGGGAAGGGAGGAGACAGGAGAGGAGATGAGAGGACAGGAGCCCAGCATGATAAGGCAGCTGTTTCACTGAGACCACACAGTAATGGGTGAAGCCAATTAGAAGTGAGAAAAGAGGACGTGCGCGTGTGTTTTATTTTTATATATCCATTTTGGCATACCACTACAGCATAAACTAATTTTTTTCTATTCTAGCCACATTCATTGGATATGAGCAATCACACACTCTGATTGGCGACTCTACTACTAGGATATCAGCCTATATACCATGAGTAGAGAAAAACAAAATAGTGGAGCATGTTGCTGAACTAACCAAGGAAGAAGGAAAAAAAAAAAAAAAAAAAAAAAACTCTACTCGAAAACAAAACCCCCCAAATTATCAAGCATTTAAAAGTAACAAATAGCTAAAAGAATATAGCTCTTTGCTTGTTTCCCCCTCAATATTTCCCGTTCCACATGCCAGACCAATCGGTGGCGGTAAAGCACCTTTAAGTTGGTTTGCCAACCACCAAAAAACCCCTAAAGAAACCTCCCAAAAATACAAAAGGCAACAAAATATGGAATAAAATTATTTGATGGTAAGGGCACATCTTTATTTTTCAAGAATTATAGCATTTTTCACAAATTGCTACTGTCATTTTACCGGTTTGTTTACGTTCTAAGCAGAAATTATTTTGTCGGATGTTTTGTATAGTTTTTATTTATCGAATTTGCAAAAAATAAAAATGCTCAAGTTCTCAAAATCCAGTGAACGTGGACGGAATAAAACAGTTACTCCACTCACAATCTCGTCATACATGGCTTATAGCTAACTCGGTGCTATGCCCCTGGTCGGCTACATGTACGATTCGATTTCATGGAATAACAAAAAAATAAATAAATAAAATACAGACAGACAGACAGACAGATAGATGTTTTAATCACTAGTTATCAATGTTTCTCACTCTTAACCAAGACCTATTGACCTTGTGCTCAGTTTTTATACTTTTATACAAGGAACTCTCAATTACTTAGCCAGGTCTTCTACAAGAAGCCTTCCAACATTCCTCGGTGTCCTCTTTTTCTGTTGAGCATACATGCTGCTGTGGTTTCTCAGGTGTTGTATGGTAGCTACCAAGAACATATAAGTAGGTCAACCCTCTCTCAGCTCTCATGCCATCAAACTAGAAATATATTGACATTACAAACTAGAGAAATATTGACATTAGAAGTGGTGTACATCTCAGTTTCTCATGTGTGTGTGCCATGTTTTTTCCAACATCAAAGGTAACCGATGATAATAGCTTTGTAAGCGTCAAGCACGTCTTGACATGTCAGTCTCTTTTCAATAATGTCTGCAGGAGGGGAAACCACACACCAACACACTTTGCAAGCAACAGAATGGCTGTGACAAACTTCCTGCTGCCTCACCTTCAAACAGCCTTCTGAGTCATTTCCTGTTAACGTAACCATGCTCACACTGACTGAAATTCTCTCACAAGAACCAGATTTCAGCTACTGATACACACAGGAACTGAATAACAACCTCACAAGGAGCCAAAAGGTCTGTTACTCAGGGACACTGATTTTATTTATTTTTTTTTAAACCAAATACAGAACACTTCAGCATCAGATAAAACAATGTAAAGCGCCTTACAGAGAGCCATTGTACTAAAAAAAAGTGGCACTGATAAACCATTAGGTCACATGCACATATAAACCCAGAGTCCCTGACTTTTTCCCTTCCGAGACTCAACAAGAGCTTCTTGGCCACAGTTTATAATACATACATTTCAAATAGCCTCTGGGCTCACAAAGCAAGTATACATACCAAGTCTTGAACTCTGTAAGAATGCCTTCACACTATTTTTTTGCTCCCTCAAACCCCAGTGCCCATTTTACATGCAATATTACAGGACGCACACTACTTTTGAAGTGTTGCCAGGACCTTTCAGTGATCATTGAGGCAATCTTGAAAAAGCTAATAACGGTTTTTAGGAAAATGACAGTGATTGGTCGGGAAGTAAAAATCGGACTGCAGCTCAGAGGACAAGTGAGAAAAATAAATACGAACAATCATCTTGAAAAGAAAGAATAAGCATTTTAATGAAATTTTTTATAAAAAAATGTAAATTTAACTGGCAATATTCCAGTGTTAGTTTTGGGACATTCACCAGCACACAACGCAACATCCTAGTTTAACTGTGGATGCATATCGTCAAATCACACACAAGCAGCACCTTGTTTCTTGATTTACTGCTTCCGGAGCTACAGCAAAGGCAACGAAATGTCTTCCTGGGCAGAGTCAAATCAAACTTTTTTATTGCTGATTAAAAAAATAAATTAAAAAAATACAGACAGCAAGCTAGGATAATTATTTACCTCTTAGAACTGGTAACGGCGTTAGTGTACACATCACCCTTTTTTCTCCCCCTTTTTTCTTTTGCATCTGAACAACTAAAGTAAGCTGGTAAAGTTCAATCCAAATTGAATATCCAAAGACAATCCATTTAAGTATGTTAAAAAGAATAGATTCAGAAAAAACACTCCAGATACTGAAGCCAGTTCTCCAGCACCATGGTCTTACAAGGCCACAACATATTAGGACTTGTAGTGAAGCTCCATACTTTAAAAAAAAAAAAAAAAGGTTTCCCTTCGAGTTGATTTCTCATGGACACACATGGATCCCAGCCGTGTCCATCCATCCGTCCGTGCCCCTCGAGATTCTGATTGGCTGTTTGATTTTGGCGGGAACTAGAAGCGCGAGTGCGCCTACATAGCTTATTTTTGTCTACAGATAATTTCATATTTATCGTGTTTTTTCACCGAGGACAACTCAAACAGCACAAAATCATTTTTACAAACTTTAATACAAACTTTACAAAGATGTCAGAACAAGTTAGCCAAGGAGAGAAAGATGAAGTCAAAACCGGGAAGAGAAAGTTTTGACAGAGGAAGAAAGGGGAGGGAAAATAAAAATAAAACAAAAATGTGAAAGAGCTAGAGAAAGGCAAAGAAATCTTTCACAAGAAACGTGACAAGCTGAAAGAGAAAGAAAATGTGCAAAAAATGAATTAATAAAAATGATGAGTTGTAGGAATTTAATTCTAAATAGTGATGCTGATTTTGAAATTACTGCGAAATCCTTCAGGATCTGACAAGTTGACCTGAATCCAGTCAATCAGTGTTTTCATGAATCGTGTAGCTTTTGTTTTCAAAACATTTTGCTATAAATCCCTAAAGCACACTGTAGTTTATAGTAATAAAAATAATAATATACATGCGAGTTTGGAGAAATTTATCTTCGTGATAAAATTGAAACGCATCAAAGTACATCTGTTGCATGTTGTTTGTTTCCATTTGAATGGAAGCTCCACTATTAGGTAGGACCTAATTTTATATTAGCTTTTTTTATACACTTGTAAAATTGGTCAGCCTACAACAACACAACTGCACAACTTTACATGCTCAGCTGAATTTAGCAATCTATTTTTTATTCTAATGATCTAATGTTTGCAGAGCACTGGTTAGCTAACTAGTCTTGCTAATTAACTTGATGTGTGCACACATTGTCTAGTGCCGCTTTTCCACTACCAACGCGGCTGAGTTGGGCTGAGCCGTGCCGTGCTGAGCTGGGCTGAGTCGAGCTGAGTGGGGCTGCTGGAGTTGCATTTCGACTACAACCGCGCTGAACCGTGCTGGCTGGAAGTGGGTGGACACATTGGGTGGAGTTAGCGAAAGTGGGTGGACGTCACGTGATGTCGTTAAGCGGCACAAACAGTGACATCAGTGACCTTTTAAGCGGTAGTCTCACGACCCGGATAGTAAACAATAAAAATGGAGGACATGGAGTCGTTAGTGTTGCTGGTCTTGGTGCTGTGGCTTGTTGTCACCGACAACGCCAACAGATACTGGCAAGAGCGTATAGATGAGGCGAGGCGCATATGGCTTCAGAAATTCTCGTAATTCGTAATTCTCTTCCTTCCGGGTTTACGGTGTTTACAGATCCCAGCGTGCTCGCGGGGCGTGTGTGGACACTCCTCCTCACCAATCAGTGCACAGGGGAGTATCTCCTCACGCCCCTAGCCCCACTCGGCTCGGTTTGGCTCGCTTCAGCCCTACTCCAAAACCGTGCTAGTTTTGGGTGCTAAGCAGGGCTGAAGCGAGCTGAGTCGTGCTGTTCTGAGGTAGTCGAAACGCGAGCCGTGTCGGGCTAAAGTGAGCTGAAAAAGGGTAGTGGAAAAGGGCCATAGCATTCCTGCACAAAAAACTGTGTGTTACCTTGCGACCAAAAGCCCATATTAAAGTTCAGTATGGAGAGAAAAAGCAAAAATCAGCTGTTTAAACCTCTAATATTTATTGTGACAAGCTGGCCATGAAACACTGGTCTTTCAAGGAAAACAATGCTCATGCTTTTTAAATACTCTAAGACAAGATGACTGATGGGATATACATCAAAAAACAATATGATGCACATCAAATTCCTCATGCCTTTAGATTTAGGGGACATGTAAACCAATCACTCAAAATCTACAATTAGCAAGAATTCATTAGGCTTGGCAAACCATTTTGCATGTAAACATGTGCGGTACATAGCTCACGTCTTGCCTTCAAAATTAGTGTTTAGTTTAACTGAATTCCAACTGCTATGCTACTTTTCAGAGCAGTACCAGACATTCAGTGCTGTATGTTAAAGCCTTCTGAAAAGGTTTCTTCCTACATTAACTTGACCTGAAATGAATGCATGACAGTTTACTGAGCTTCTCTGACAAATCACTTATCAAGTAACAACTAAACTCATGTGATCACCTCTCATGAGCTCACGTTTACATTTTAGTACGTTTACATAGGACGGGATTCTTCACAGAACTCTGAAATTAGGCTATTAATATAATTACATACGTAAAATCATTAAACCATTAAGCCCCACTTTCCAAGATGAAGAATCTGTCTATACTAGCCTACTATAGCCACAGTAAATAACTTAACATTCCAGTTACATCACACGACAATTTATGTATATGGCCCATTTTTATTGTTCAAATATACACTGTAGTGCAGTGTTACTTTACAGCCCATGCATGTGAACATCCTCAGAGTGGAATGTAGATGTTCTTGTTTGAATGTTATGACATAATATTCTGGTGTTCCTTTGAGAAGAAGCATGTGATGTATTGTGGCCGCACTGGCCATAACCACTGACTGATTTAATATGTTAAATCTCATCTTCCTTCAAGGAATGTGATTCAGTAGACTACATGCGTGTATAACATGAATGGTGGTGTGTGTGGTGGGGTAAGAGAAAGTCAATTACTATAATCCATATACTGGAGATGAGGATTGGTGGATTACCGAGTCTGCTTCCATTGCGTGGCATGGCCATGAAGGACCCCAAGCTGCCCCCAATGACGCTGTGAGGCCGGCGGAGAGGAGGCTTCTTAAACGATCCCGTGTACTGGTGCAAGAATGAGTGCATACTATGAGATGAGGGTGGCCGTCCATTCCTCACTATGGGCTCTGAAACAACAACAACAACAAAGTCAGCAAGTATATGCAACATGTCTCATATACATGCACGTTGATCCACAGAACTAAAAAAAAAAAAATGGTGTACAAAATATATGGAACAAAAACAACTTTCAGTGAAATGAAAATTAAGGTCCACTGTGTGTGACTCTATACAGTACGTCCATCCATTATCTGTAGTTGCTCATCATGTGCAGGGTCACAGGCAAGCTGGAGCCTATCCCAGCTGACTATAGGCGAGAGGTGGGGTACACCCTGGACAAGTCGCCAGTTCATCGCAGGGCTAACACAAAGACAAACAACCATTCACACTCACACCTGCGGTCAATTTAGAGCCACCAATTAGCCTCACCTGCATAAGATATGACTGTGGGGGAAACCGGAGCACCCGGAGGAAACCCACACAGACACGGGAAGAACATGCAAACTCCACACAAAAAGGCCCCTGTCGGCCACTGGGCTCGAACCCAAAACCTTCTTGCTGTGAGGCGACAGTGCTAATCACTATACCACCATGCCGCCTGTGTGACTCTAGTAAACATTTTATGACTGAAAGAGGATCACCTAACCTACCAATTATACTTCATCCTCACAAAAGCCAAAAATCACAACTGTTGCTATGACAACATTCCTCTGAACTAAGATATGACTGTCAGCATCTGGAAAGCCTTGGGTGATTGGTCCATAGTCACCATGACAGCATTTTACCAATGAACATATCGAAGCCACATGAACTCCACCAGCCAGCTGATCCCAGCACAGCACGTCTTTTTACACGGTATTTCCCCCCTTATTTCAGCATTCAGTACAACTCTGTGCTTTCCTCTTAAAGATGGCAAATGGATGAAAATGTTGGGTAATTACAGATAACCCGAGTTTTTTTTTTTTTTTAAACCACACACACAGACCAGAAAGTTATATGCTCCAATGGTCCTATGTGTCAGAAAAGGGTGCCCCCTCAAAAGTATCCTGTTTCCCACCCCATATACTATGAGAATCTTGTAACACCTCATAAAACGAGCTAACTCGCCAGTACAGCTACCACAATGGTTCAAAACGTCTTGCTTAAAGGTAGACTGTTGTTCAGATTTTAAGCTTCAGTCATAAAAAGAATTTTCCCCGATACCCAATTATTTTTGTTTAGTGAACCGAAAGCTATTGAATTCAAATTACATACTTCCAATTTTATTTATTTTTTTACTTGAACAATTAATGAATTTAAGGCCACGTGGCCCTAAATTCTGCACTATTTTTTCTTGCTTCACCATGACCCAATTCAAGATCATAGGTCATGCATCACATGGTAGTCTTTCTCTGTCTGCACAAGGCATTGTGGGATACAAATTTGAAATGGGAGCGAACAAATGACAGTCATCTATATCCCCCGCCCTATAGACCCCTTCGCAGTAAACGTCATTCATACGCAAGAGGAAATTGCGCGCGCAGCCTGGACTCAAAAAAGACTTAGAAATGCCTAGTTGTTGTGTTGTCGGGTGTCAGAATCGTAGCAGTGATGGGGTTAAAATGTACAGAATTCCAGCAGGATCTCACCCATTCCAAAAAAAATCGCCGACGTCTATGGCTACAAGCCATCAAACGTGTAGACTGGGATGAAAGCACCATCAAAAATGTGCGGGTTTGCAGCGCCCACTTAATCACAGGTAAGATCAGGCTATTTATTAAATCTTTCTTTTTTATTCTTTCTAGTCTTCGTTTATTGATGTAGCAAAATACTTTGGTAACGTTTGTCTGATTAGCTGGGTCATAGTTACACAATGTAATGAATATTGTTAGCATGTTAACTTAGCTTTGCATGCAATTTTGTTTGTAGGAGAGGTCTTGCTTGACTCAAGCAGTCCAGATTTTGTGCCATCATTATTTGTGTATGCCGAAAATCACAATTTTAAAGCAAGGATGGAAAGGTAAAATTGTGTGCCCTCACTCTAAATGCCAACTTACGTTGACTGCTCTAACCTAGCTCCCGCCCCGTTCAGTTTCATTTCTGGTCTCTGCCTCTCGCTTTTTACGCAGCTCTGATTTCTCTTAGCTGCACTCTTTACACTATCATTCCTTTCATGCCATTACCTCCTGCAAATTGCTGTTTAGTGTTGGTATTTGCTGTTGTAGCTAAAGCCACATTGCCATCACATCACTGGCATAATTCGATTAAAACAAAATGAATATGAATGTCCCATTGTTAATCAAGTTGTACATGCCCGCACAATCATATGCGTCTAAAGACTTGTAGGCACGAAGTTTTTCGTGGGTGTACACTGAAGTCTTGTCAATAAGGTACGAGTATATACAGTATCTGGCCATTGTATACCAGGGAACTTACTAACATCGTCCGTCCACTCTTTAATTAAATGCGGATCCGGTAGGCGATGTCCACTTGTTAGAGTTCACTTATTTATGTAGCATTCTCGATCTTGTAACGACAATTGTTTGGCATAAATCAGAGCTCATAATGCCGGTCTATGGGCAGCGCCATTGTTTCTGGGTCCAGGCTGCGCACGCATCCTGGCAATGGTCAGTTTGTTTACAAACATGCGAAGGGGTCTATACACCAACGATATACCAAGTTTCAAGATATTAGGTCACATTTTTTTCAAGTTCTGCTGCAAGAAACCAACCCTACCTCTTTACACTGACCTCAGCAGCCCATGGCATAAGCCCACCGGACCTTTGGTCCAGGTGAGGTAAAAATTAAAATCTCATTTCTTTAGTATCAAAAGGCACATATACATTACTTAACACACATACCAACTTTCAAGACCATACCACTCATAGTTTTCAAGTTCTGCACCGGAAATAAAACCTACCCCTAAGACTAACCTGAGAGACCAAGTCTGAAACTGTTTCCATGGAAACATGAAAAATTAAAATTTCTCAGTATGAAAAGGCACATCTACATCACCTTGTTAACATGCATACAAAGTTTTAAATCCATAATCACAAATAGTTTTGGATACATGCTCCGGAAACAAACACTGCTCTTAGAAACTAAGTCAAAATCTATTTATGTAAAAATTTGAAAGATACTTTTCTTCAAAAATCCAAAATAGTAACAGGCACCAGTTCACATGTTCCTTGATATGTATACAAAGTTTCATGAAGGTATCTTCAGTAAAGATATGGCCCGGAAACGAAAACGTGACCGGACAGACGGACCCCATCTCTATATCCACCTCCAAAACTTCATTTGGGCAGGGGATAAAAATGGAGGACACAAATGAAACATGAAAGACCGACTACAGTAACAGAAAGCGAGAAGAAAAGATGTTATGTTGCAAAGGAAAGGAAACGCAGGACCAAACTAATAAATATCAGTGGTCAGCGAGCACCTTGGTGTGATCAGCTGTTTGTCTAGCGACAGAATGATGTAACACTTAGTGCACAGTCAAGGTAAACCTGTAGATGGCAGTAATGCGACACTGGATGCCAGCTGCTGTAAAACCCAGAAGAAGAAGGTAAACCTGTGCATGTGCACACAGATTCTGTCTGTCTGATTGACGGCACAAAGCAAGCAATTTCATGCACATTATTTGCTAAGGAATCCCCTCAAATTAAATAACTTCCCAGCCACAGAATGGTCTGGGTTTTTTTTGTTGAGATATTACAGAAATAAACACCTCACAATGACCAAATTTTAGAGGGAACTAAATCTCACCGATTTTATGAAATGGAAAAGGTTGTCTAGCTTTAATTTCAGATTTAAATAACTAGAGCAGTGTTGGATGTAGTCTGTAGGGACCAATTAATTTTTTTAATTTTGCAAACAGATTTTGATAACCAGCTTGAAAGTTCATCTGGAAAAAAAAAAACAAAAAAACAAATCCTCAATGTGTATACCTACATCAGAATAGAAAGAAATATGTGAAAGCCATTAGGACAACTCTGGTTAATAATATGTTAAACAGAGCAATAAATTGAATGGGATCATCCAAATTTAACTCCCACCATAATACATTCTGCACATGTGCAAATACCAACAATGACCAAAAATTACAAAAATGTTGAAAAATTAAAAAGAGTAATAGATAGGGTCTGATTAATTGGGAGGGGAGTGAAAGAATTTGCAGAACTTCTCTACATTTTTTCAGTAAGAACATCTGGAGACTGGATGGTCCACAGAGACTGGAAAACACTCTGGTAAGCTACCTGTTAAACTCAGACAGAACTCATGAGCTTGTTATTGTTGTTAAAGCTCTTATCACAGACTTTAAATGCCACCTGCATCATTATGCAAGTATCCATTAAAAAGTCAGTTGTCCTCCAGCTAGGGCTGTGCGATATATCGAATATACTCGATATATTGCGAAAATTCTGTGTGCGATACATAAAATTATTATATCGTAACTATCGAGTATTTTATGGTCATCTTCCGACTTGCGTTTGTTTCGTGTTTGTTTAAAACCTTTTCCGGTGGTTTTCTCTCTGTCCCTCACGCAGTAACGTGAGAGGCTGCCTAAGGGTAAAGAAAACAATAACGTCACGCACTCGCCAACCAATCCCGGTGCTGAAAGGAACTTCCGGGAAGATTTTCTAGTTTCGGTTGTGTTGCCAGATTGAGCGGTTTTAAGTGCATTTTGGCGGGTTTTGAACATATTTTGAGCTGGGAAACGTTAGCAGTATCTGGCAACACTGCCGGCGGGAAGATTTCCTGGTTCCGGTTTACAGCGCTGACTCAGTTCGTGCAATCGCTGGTGCTGCACAGGCTACCGTGTAAGCTCTGGCAATTTCAGCGACAAATTACTTCCTAAAAGAACTAGTAAGGGGTCAGTCAACTGGCATTTTTTGGATATCGCGAGGAGGACGTGGAACAGCAAATGCCAGTTTGTAAAGTGTGCAAAAAAAAAAACGTCATCACGAAAGGCAGCAGCACTACAAATATGTTCCATCACCTGAAACTCACCCGGTACAGTATGCAGAGTCTCTTAAACTCCGAACTACTTGCCCACAAGCTAAACAAACGACCATAGCGGCCTCGTTCTCCAAAGCCACCCCATATGAGAAAACGAGTCAGAGATGGAGCTCTATAACGGATGCGATCACTAACTTCATTGCCAAAGACATGATCCCAATTAGTATAGTGGAAAAACGAGGCTTCCAAAAATTACTAAACACACTCGATCCCAAATATGAGTTGCCTGGTCGCAGACATTTTACAGAGAAGGCGATACAGGAATTATACACATCTGAGAGGCAGAGCCAGAAAACATTCAGTTCAAAAGTGTGCAAAGAGAGAAATTATGTTTTGCAGATCTCTCTCTTCTCTCCCTCAATCTCTCTCTCTCTCTGTTGTGAATGTTCCAGTGGTTCTCAGTAGTCAGGTTAATAGCTTGGAGATCTATTATTTTAAAATAATTTAATGAATGAGCACTTTTCTTATTTAGGCTAAATGTCTCAGTGTTGAGCTTGCACTTTATTGATTTCAGCTCTGAGCAGCTCTGTATTGAATTGCCCCTTTGTTGCAATTTTCAAGATTGTTTTTGCAGTTTGTGCCACATCTTTGTTGAATAAAAATAGTCTTATTTCAACTCAATTGTGATTAATCACTAACATGAAAATTTAAAATGTGTTGTTGAAAACCACCTGTAAAATTAACCAAGAATGTTATTTAATCTGCAGGGATTGTAGTGAAAACAGTAAAGAGTAAAAGTTAGATTTCATGGGGTCCTTTAGAGGAGATTTAAATATATCGAGATATATATCGTATATCGTGAAATGGAGAAAATGTATCGGGATATTCATTTTTTCCCATATCGCACAGCCCTACCTCCAGCTTTATTGGCACCCTTCATAAAAATCAACAAGTGATTGTATAAACATTACACAATTATTCATGCCCCCAGATCCCCCTAGTTTCGGTTCGCGCCTTCAGCACTCAATTGTCTGTGCATTACCATGCCAGAATTTAGGGCTTTAATTTTTTTCTGGGGAAAACACTGAATTTGTTCAGTGCTTGGGTTATAAATATATGAAATTGCCCACATGTAAAAATCTTTGTTGTCCCTTATGCCTTCAGCAGAAAGGACAGAGGTGGTTGTTGGATATAAGGGATATTTTAAAATACTATTAAACAAAATTAGGGCTTTTTCTTCTTCTTGGGGAGGGATAAAAATCTAACGTCTGAAACGGTTAGGAACCTAATGGGAATTGACGCACATTGGCAGTGATGCATGTTATATTTATTTTAAAAAAAAAAAATCACTGTGCTAAAAACAAACATTAAAACTATACAAGGTCTCCATGTCTGCAATAAAAAAAAAGCCATCCCTTATTTTTACAGTGCATTATTCTTTTGATATATTAATTAAGCTGATGCAAAAAAGAAAAGAAAGAAAGTGTTTGGAGAGGATTCAAGAAACCTTTAGACACTGCAAATCAGCACTATGTCTTCAGAGAAGTACTATGTACTAGCATCCATTATCTCAAGGTGACTTTGTGAGCTTTTGTCATGTGGTATGATGCTCCTCAACACCTGTGTAGCTGATGTTTCCCTGGCAGTCACATCTGGAAACTGTGGCTAAGGTGTGGTTTAATACCAGAACCATCCTGTGCACACTATCCATTTTTGAAGAAGTCCCCCTTGAAATCAAAACATCACCCCCACTACACACACGCTATTGTTTTTCAGGTCACCAACTCCTCCACTTGACCTCTCACTCACTCGCTCAGATGAAGTGCTCATCTTTTTTGCTAACATTCAATCCTTGTTGAGCTAAAACGAGTAGTTATGCTTTTGTGTCATGCATGACACATGGTTGGTCAGTTCACACACTAGTTCTTATTGGGTATAATTTCTTTGGTAAAACTTAGGACACTCAATAGTACAGCATGTTTGCTAATTCAGTGCTAGTGTGCCAAGTGTAGCTCTTGCAATTTGAAAAAACATTTTTTCAAAATCAGTTTCAATGTAAAGCTGGCTATTGTAACAACCAATTTCCCGTCAGGAAACACAGTATTTCTGATTTGGAATTCAGACTCTCGTAGGGATGCAATATATTTACCTGGACTCTCAAAAATCTTTGCAAGTCATCACAGCTAGTGAATCCATGACACAAAATGATCAAATACCAGGTAAAATAGTTGAGACAATTGCAGGAGGTCCTGCCTCGAATAATGCCAGGCTAACCTTCCTCATAGTTCCGGTTACAAATTGAGACATTTGTACAGGCCAATTACAGATATTTACATTTTATCTTAAGTGCACTTAAATTACTGTCAAAAATGTTTGTCATTGCATAACAAACAGCAGATCAGCTTCCACTATGATTCTCTATCCGAAAACTTACCGTGTGCTTCTGTATGAAAAGTACGTCCGTGTCCTCCACTTTCCACCTGTCTCTCCCACCTGTGCCTGCACACACTCCTGCCAACACCACCTGTCCTGCTGTCCTATACATGACATCACCCTCTTAACCTCTAATCCACTCTTGCATGGTTACAGAACTGTGTAACTTTGGGTTACATAAGCTGATAAACAGGAGCTCCTAAACAGAGAAATTTTGGTCTCTGATTTATTTCAAGTCACTATATGGCAGAAGTTCTTTATTTCAACCTTCATCATCATGAACACACTTCCTTTCCATTTAAAAAACAAAGTAAAAATAATGCCGTTTTGTTTGACTCCTTTGGTATAAGCGCATAATATCTAGGCGACTCCTTGCGTGTCGTTTCACCGTGGCTTGTTGCTAGGCAACGGAGCTAAAGTGAGAATGACAAGCTCTCAGTCGTCAGTGAACCCCTGAAGAACCTGCCTCTGTGGCATCTCTGAGCCCTAAAACATGTGTGCGTGTGTGTGTGTGGGTGGCAGAAGGTGTTTACTGAAGCGAACAGAGAAACAGAAAATGATGCTCAACTTCAGATGATTATGTAATCGCTAGGTCTTGTAAATGATCTCTCCGATAAACTTAAAACAGTAACAATCCTGTCACCTCACCCAACACCATCTAGTCAGAGAGAAATAATTCTATAAAATGATTTATCCTGGGTTTAAAAAAAAAAAAAAAAAAAAAGTGCACATCTACACACTTGTGCTGTCAGAACAAATTGTTTAAAAGTGTTTCACTGGCCAAAAAAAATAAAATAAAATAAAATAATCCAGAGATTACCTGAGACATGTAAAATGCAGTTAGATATCAGGGACAAGAAAACATTAACATTTCAGGTTTACTGTACGTATTTATCTACCTACATTAAAGTGCATATCCTGGACCAATTTTGTTTTTTTATATGAAAGTATGTCCCTTTACACACTCATCCAGGAGGGTAATTTTACACAAGGCCATCTGTCTACAGCAGAAAAAATAATAAAATAAAATGTGTCTGGAAAAATCCCAAGGGAGTCTGGAGCCAGATTCGTGACATCACCTGCGGAACCGCCAGCAGGCTGCGAGAGCTTGCACGGTTTCAGTGCACAGCCCGTGTAGACCAAGTTTAGCAGCTAGCGAGTTTGCATTGAAATATGGAATTGTCACCCGAGCGCAATGTTACTTCACCTTTGAATGAAGAATATGAGATGTCAGAATTATTTCTTACTCTGGCAACAGTCAACTTGTGAATTGCCGATTTTCTTGGTCTTTTTCTCAGCTCTGCTTGGTCCTCGGCTTCGAGGGCCTCAGTGGATGCGGCACTTTGCCTTCTGTCAGGGGAGACGAACACGGCTTGCTCCTTTGGTGATGCTGACACAGATGGAGACTGTTTTTCTTTGGGCATTCTGACAGATGGAACTGCGTGGTTTTTTTCCAGATCAAGTTGCCTCGCAAAGCCCATTTCCCCACTGCAAATAGTTCTCAAAAGCCCCTTTTCCACCAAAGCAGTTCCAGGGCTGGTTTGGGGCCAGTGCTTATTTTGGAACCGGGTTTTCTGTTTCCACTGACAAAGAACTGGCTCTGGGGCCAGAAAAACTGGTTCCAGGCTAGCACCAACTCTTTGCTGGACCAGAGGAAAGAACCGCTTACGTTAGTGGGGGGCAGAGTTAAGACCAACAACAATAACAAGACGGCAAAAGATTGCCATTTTTAAGCGATGAGAAGCAGCAGCTGTACAAACGCAAAGTCATCTATTATTATTATTGTTGCTGCTGCTGCTTCTTCCGTGTTGTTTTTGCTTCGATATTCGCGCCAAGGTTTATGCAAACGTAGCGACGTAACTGATGTATACAACGACGTAACTGACGTATACAGCGACGTAATGACGTGGCTTCCCTTAGCACCGCGAGCTATGGAAAAGCAAACTGGTTCTCAGCTGGCTCGCAAGTTGAACGAGTTGTGAACCAGCACCAGCACTGGCCCCGAACCAGCCCTGGAACTGATTTGGTGGAAAAGGGGTAAAAGTCGTCGGGCCTTGTGAAGTGAGCACCGCAAATAATGCTGTAGTCTGTAGCATGTAGCCAATTTTTCCGGGTGCCTTGCACGAAGCGTTCCCATTTCTCTCTCATTGTCCAGTCTTTTTTTTTTTCCATGTTTCCCGGGAAATCCAAATGCAAAGTTTTTTCAGAGGTGGACCAATTCGCCTCAAATGGTTTGATTTCAACTGAATTTTTCTGGTATTGCGCAAGGTAAAAAAAAATTGCACAAAATGCAACAGATATTTGACCAAATTTTAATATAAAATAGGAGAATTACATCGATCTTACTCCTGAATTTACCCGTGATATGCACTTTAAAAGTTTAGGACAGAATCCTAACATTTAAAGCAACATTTTACCATCAACGTCCAGTACGTCACACAAGCGTACAGGGAAGTGCTATTGCTAAAGTGTAATTGTGGGTCATTACAATTCAATAGCATTTGCGAACGGAACGTTCCAGCCCTAGTTTGCATACACAGACGAGCATTGTAAGGAACAGCTGAGAAGGAAATAGCCAAAGCACACATCTTATCTACTTGAGGTAGATTGAATAAGATAAATAAGATAAGGCTCTGTCTGGTCAGTAAAAACCCATAAATAGTATACATAAGCACTACCAGACATAACACGCGCGCACACGTAGTACGGAAATACTTTTTTTGCGTGATTAGCAGAAGCTGCAAGCTGCATGTGTCCTCATTACCATTACAGGTGTATCGCTATCTATTTAGAATATCACTACAGTGACGTGGCCACTCTGACAGCTCCAGCCATCAGGTTCGAGGGAATAATTACAGTCGTGGTTTCCTGTTGCCTTCTACTGGATTACTATAGGGGTTTTCTCCTCATTAGAGGTGTAGTTAAGAGAAAACCTTCAGGAAGGTTTCAGGCATGAAATTAGCCAGCTCACATGCATCATGCCCTGACAATGCACGCCATGGACCAGACGCTATTCAAATCACACCTTCCTGCACTTCCCCTCTCGGGTGAGTCGATCAAGGCACAAGAGCCACAACATGTAATGTTTTCCACCAAAGCTTTTCAGCAGCAGCCAAAGCAAAACGCATATCAAGTGCAATAAGATACTGGCTATGAATCACACAAGATGTCCTCAGGCCAGGTAGCAAAGGAAAGTGGGATGGTTTTACACAGTTAATGACCTCATGTAAATCTTACTGCTCGGTTTGAACCAGCCTGTTTACGAACGAAGCCCATCAATCACCCACAGGCAGAGGAGCCAATTCTGCCCATTGCTCTGTGTCACATGCACTGCACTTCACAAATCCTGCTCACAGGGCTGTGGTGACTTATGTAATTACCATCTGACTAACCAAAGAATAAATGAAGGGGGGACAAAAACAGAAGTAGAAGAAATAATGCGCTCCCTCCAGCCTTAATAGCATGGCTGTCTTTGCTGATAAAAACAGGAACACGAGTTCTTGGGTACATCTGCATCTCCGGTTTAACAGCAGATCTCATGTTTACTCTCAGATAGCTCTGGTTATTTAATAGTGAATAATCAGTTAGGTCACCACAAACTAGTCAGATTAAGCTGTGTGTGATTCAATTATTACAATTTCTTTAAAATGATATTTTAGGGAATTAAATATTTAGCCAGTTCAAAAAATAAATAAATAAATAAAAATTAAAAACCCACCCCAGCCACAATGTTTACATTAACAGATAATTTTTAAAAAGAGACTGAATATTTTCCCCTGTGCCTTTAAATTTAACAAAATCAGTTAACACCTATGTAGTCATACAATGTTTGGCATTATGCTGCCAAGTGATGCAAAACATAGTACGTGATGACACTTCTGCCATGACACAATCTGTGCTGTGCATACATGTCAACCTATACGGAATGTCCGTATTTTATACGGATTTGATTCAATAAACGTAGTATACGGGCGTATAAATAAAGTTATACGGATTCTTTAAAAAAAACTTCAATATTTAGCACTATAATCAATTCCCACGATGATAAGAGCGCATAACATTTACAAACGTACTGTACACCACAGACAGCCAGTAAAGAGTCTTATGAAATCGCGCGTTATCTTGTGGTAGCGAGACTTTGTTCCACTTTTGATCATGCGCACACCGCATTGCGAGAATCCCGCCAACCATGAAGTCATAGACATATAAACAGATGCCGCCTTCTGCGTAGAATCATACGTTATCCTCGCCGCCATATTGGATGTGGCAAAGTGGAGATTCTTCAACCGTCTCTGGTATAGCGTCTAGACAGTAGCCGAGAATAAAGATGCCTCATTCATGTGCTGCATTTAACTGTACCAACAGGTTTACCGTCCAAACGAGATCACATGGGATTACCTTTCACAGGTGAGACTGGAAAAATACTTTTCATTGTATTTGGTCATAACGTAATTTTACGAACATATTTTTCTGACTTTGTGGCTAATATGAAGTCTCGTGCATAATAGCCGCTCGGTGAAACCTGTCTCCAAACAACAAAGTATTTCCTTCGTAACTACGCTGATAACACTGTGTTTTTGTCAAACATTGGAGCTTTGTATTCATTCTGAAGGTTTATTGTTATTAATATTGAATAAAAAGTAACTGGGATATATCATTAATTATCATTCAAATTTTAGGTAAATTATTTTAATTTGCATCTTATACGGATTTTATAAGGGAAATACGGATTTTGGAGGTTGGTTATACAGGTTTGATTGACCAAAGGTTGACATGTATGGCTGTGTAGGTCAACATCCCATGCTCACAGATGCATGAACAAATTTAATGTAATGGCTCCCCCCCCATTATTCATTCATTTATTTCCAGCAGACAAGTAGGTTCAACAACCAGGGAAGGAGAGAGAAGGGGAGGAACCCCCCTTAGACTTTTGCAAAACACCTTTTCACTTTTCAAGTATATCTAAACATAACGTGCTTCATAGTTGCAGTATTGCAATGGACCACGATGCTCTAACTACAGTGTGCGTTTCTGAATCCCACAGCCTGCTGCACTACATATACCCAAGGAGCAATCTGGTCGATGGTAGAACTTTATAGTGGATTACTTGGTGCACGTAGACAACACAATCTTTTCACGTTGAGCATGGAGGTATCTGGGAAACACTGACGAAAGGCAAAATAAAATGCAGTACACCACTCATTTAACTCTCACGCTAGAACAACTCGCATTCACCACATGGTTAAACTTCTCAAAAAATATAAGATGCATCAACGCAAGGTCAGAACATTTGACGTTTTTGACGGCAGCAATATGCATCTGTCACATCAGAAACTTTGTTAGAATAACAAACATATTACAGCCAAAAGGAAACAAAATGTGTTGAACTAGCAAACTAGTTTATATATCATTTTAGCTGCCACTTTTTTTTTTTTTTTAAATATCATTACCATACAACCAAAACACAGGACTGGTCACCAAATTTGATCTTAAACTTGTCTGGTGGTCCAACTTACACAGCTATGAGTTCCCTCAGGGTCACTGTATAAAATAGGTCAGTGAATTTAAAAAAAGATAAATAAAATAAATAAATAAAACCCAGATACCATTCCACTGTTTGTAGATTGCGAGTTAACACACTGAACACGAATGTTGAAAATTAAGAAGACACCATAAGTAAATTAATTTGACAAATTTTATACTTAGTAACTGACTTATAAATTTGATCAGTTGTGGCAAAACCAAGTTTCTACCAGAAGCAAGTTCAAGGTAGTTGTAGAAAGAACAAGAGAGGCACAACTAAGGGAAAGGGCTGGAGGAAGTGTAATCATTAGGGGGTGCTACACTCATAATGGAGTCAAAGTACAAGTGATTCTGGAGTAAAACACGTAACCCCAAAGAACATCCTCAAGAGGGTGAAACTACTAGGCAAGAGAGAACCTCAAATGGTGTCGAGTGCAAGTTTTCTCTGGCCACAGCTCATCCTCCAACAGTTTAAAAGTGCATATCACGGGTAAATTCAGGAGCAAGATCAACGTAATTCTCCTATTTATATTAAACTTTGGTCAAATATCTGTCACATTTTGCGCAATTTTTTTTACCCTCCACAAGACCAGAAAAATTCAGTTGAAATCAAGCCATTTGAGGTGAATTGGTCCGCCTCTGAAAAAACTTGGCATTTGAATTTCCTGGCAAACACTGATTTTCGTGACGTCACGTGCGGAACGCCTCCCTCTGAATCCTACGTCAGCGCTGGTTTGTTTATGAGAAAACGACCTGGCGGTTTTCTGCAAATTTCTTCAACGTTATCACGTAATTATTAAAATGGTTAACAGATGTATCGTAGGAGGGTGTAGCGACACGAGTCTTGATGGGATTAGTACTCATCGTTTCCCAAAAGACCAGACAACGAGAGAGAAATGGGAGCGCTTGGTCTACACAGGCTGTGCACTGAAACCATGCAAAGCTCTCGCAGCCTGCTGGCGCTTCCGCAGGTAATGTCACGAATCTGGCTCCAGACTCCCTTGGGATTTTTCCAGACGCGTTTTATTTTATTTTTTTCTGCTGTAGACAGATGGCCTTGTGCAAAATTACCCTTCTGGATGAGGGTGTAAAGGGACATACTTTCATATAAAAAACAAACACGAAATTGGTCCAGAATATGCACTTTAATGTTAACATTATGTAGACCTTGTTTTAAAAGGCTGGGGGGCGGGGGTGGCGCAACGACAGACAGACCCGAGTACTGTCCTACTATCAAGACTGAAATGCTACTTACCGGTATACAGAAAAAGACAAAATGCTGTTAGGCCAAGCTTCAGAAGCTTCAGCTTCATGAGCAGCATGGTGTGGTGCAGTGGTTAGCACTGCCGCTTCACAGCAAGAGGGTTCTGGGTTCAGATCTCACAGCCAACAGGGGGTGTGGCTGTGTGGAGTTTGCATGTTCTCCCCGTGTGTGTCCTCCAGTTTCCCCCACAGTTCAAAGACATGCAGATTAGGTACAATGGGGCCACTGTAATTGGTGCAAGCTGTAGCGTTTCCCCAGACATAATGTATGTACATATGCATGTATTTTTATATTTTATTGCTATAGCAAAGATAAATAAATGTTTAATTAAATTAAAACAAACACAGTGAGGTGAGAAAGTAAGTGAGGACTAGTGAAAAGGAATAGTGAAAAGCCAAGTCACATGGTTAACTGCTCATTTTTAAAGGAAAGTACAGGAGATTTTGTCTCATGTAGCAGTGGCATTTCAAATAAACTGTACTTCTAAGAATAATTTTAATGGGGATTAATTAATTATCGCTACCCTTCATCAAATGCAACGGATGACCCTGATGTACAGATTAATGCTCATCATTACATGTCAACTTGTGTTGAACACAGAATTAAAATATACACAGGAAGTATCTCACTCTCGAATAATTTCATTATTTGTAGACTGACACATATAGTGACATACAAAAAAGAAAAAAAAGGCATTTTCCACTGCACAGTTATGACTCAAACTAATCAAAAAGTGCTAAGGCAGCCAGAAATCTCCGGCATAAAGGCCAACTGTAAGTGAGCACAAACAAAACACAAAAGAGCTGCAAGGATGGACAGACATTCATAAGCAGCACAAAACTGCACACACGCATACCAACACCCTCAGTCCCACTCACCACTGTCCTTACTGCTGTTTTCTTCTATGGTCATCTGCTCAGCGAGTTCTGAAAGGGACTCGTCGATGGTCTGACTGCCGCGCAGTGTGAGTGACAAACGCCTCTTAATCCGCTTCATCTTCTCCATGGGCCTCTGAGGCAATGGAGGCCTAGGGATGGGGGGAAAGCATTCATTATTAACAAAGGCTATATCTAGGAAATAGCAGCATGATTGAAATAGTTCTCTCATTAAGATCAAATTTTAAAAATCACATTTGAAGGATGCAATTCAAGAGACACGACTCTGTGGCTGTATCCATGCGCTGCTGAATTTTTTTGCAAATTCCTTTGGGGGACACACACACACACACACGACTTTGAAAGTGGGTCATGTGATGGGTGCGGGGGGACGACACCTTCAGTCATGAATAACCAAGAGGCTTTTAATAAAACATTAAAAGGGAGGCAGAATTCAGTGGTTCTAGACACCTCGACACATTAATAAAACACACAAGCATACGCGAGAACTTGCACGACCTCACTTGCAGACATCAACAAACAAACTGCTCTGAGCAGGAAAAGATCTAATTAATAGGATGGGAAGGAACTGAAAACAGCAATCCGCCACAACTTCTCTGCAAAGCTGCACTCATTTTAACCAATAGTTGCTTATACTACATACCTGCATCATACGAGCTAGGGATTTCATAATCCTGTCTGCCTGGTGAAAATTTGACAAAGGCATGGTCTTTAATGCAGTAAATTAGAGGTGATCAAATATTAGGTAACGTAATTACAACACTATTTTGGAAAGCACCGAATATCTACAGTGACTGGCAAGTCAAGTCAGAGACTAAGCACTACACTGTAATCATATTTACGGCCCAATCGGGAAGAGGATTTTGAGACAAGTAGGATGACAAAAAGCGAATACTGGGGGGGGCAACAGTCAGTGACTCCGCATCACAGTAACTCCACTCTTAATAAAAGGGCCTTTTCTGGTGCACAAGTATGTGTGTACACACACACAATAGGCAGAAACATTTCTGCTACCTCCCTAGACAAGGTGTTTCCTGCTGAATGAAGCTGCACAGTCAGCATGGACATATTGAAAGAAATATGAAACGCTCTTACAATCTGGCTGAAGTTATAGGCTTCAGCTGGAGTCTGATTTCTGGACCTGTAAAATCTAAAAGTATACATGTGGGTGCTAGAAAGAACCATGTTAAACTGACATATTTAACAGCAAATACATTGGGCTGTTACTCACTAAACATGTGTCCAGTCTCAGAATTACAATCAATTTTATTGCCAAGTACGTTCTCACATGCAAGGAAATTTAACAAACACGATGGAGGGGAAGGATTGTTTATCTATTTGGGGGGGGGGGGGGGGGGGTGACTGCTTCCAATAAGATTAGATACATCAGAGAACACGGATAGAGGTCATGGTGTTCCACTGAAGCTAAAACCCCTGGCAGTAAGTGCGCCCAATAAACAGGTAGTGATTTTCACCAGTGTTGCTCTCTAAAGCCCTACTCAGATGAGACTACCTTCACATGGAGAGGTGGGTAATTTAATTATTACTGGAGTATCTGATGGATCTGGGACATGTTAAAGATTCTATTACATCCTGTGGAAAATAAAAGCTTTTGCACTTTTTTCCTTCAGTACAAAGACACTGCAGGAAGCACTCACTCTATTGTCTAATGTCAAAACAAAACTGCAAACCAAACCAAAAAGCATTTGGCAGGTTTCAAACTCCAGACAATAAAATAGAGGAGTGTTTTTAAGGACTGTGAGAAGTGACGCTTTTTGGAGGTTGTAGTTAACTGTTGTGTTCATCGCACAGGTAAAGCTTAGGCATGTTAGGCCAAAAAAAAAAAAAAGTGTGTTTCAGGTAACATGAAATACTAAAATAAGGTCGGTAGGTAGGAAAAAGGTTTTTTTTCTTAATTTTTTTTTTTTTATTTTGTTCGAAAAAATTAACACAAGTAAACATCTTACAAAATAGTATTTTGGCACAGAATCCTTTATACCACACATCATAATAAAATGTTTTAAATCTTTAAACGAATAAAAAAAAATATATCGCAAGAGTTCGAGTTATGATCTACGGAAGCGTATTGCTGCCACACTCAAAAAAAAAAAATTTGGCTTAGAATCAAGTAATTACGTGAAACGATATTGTTAACAAAGTTATCATGTTTTTACAATATATTTATCATGTAATAATGTGAAAACACCTTATCAAGAAATAACGTGAAAATAACGTCCTAGGCTAGGCTATTTCCATTAAAAGCAGACGGCCTAGCCTAGCCTACTGTAGAACTTGGGTCGAGCAAAAATACGGCTGAATCCTGAATGACTCCTATTTGTATAAAAATGGGACTACATAGGCAGCAAAATGTAGTGTTTTTCCCTGCCATGGAAGTGCACTTGTATACTGAAGAGGAAGCAATTTGCATTACAGCCGTGAATGAGGATTCAAAATGGTGGCTCGGCTCAGTTTTCCCTTCCTCCTTCAGTATACAAGTGCGCTTCCATGTTTATGCAGGAGGGCTGATAGAAGTGGCGAAACATTTCACTTTTTATCGTTTCTTTCACAACTTGAATGCGTTGAAACAAAAAATGACGACAAACTAACGCCGCTTACACTAAAATATTGTAATAAAAACTTGACGGTCGGCAATTTCGACGTGGAAATTCTCGATCGGTCGGGTTACCGGAAACACACTTTTTTTTTGGCCTTATTATCTGACAACAACAACACTTGTGCAGCCGCAAGCCGTACAATAAAGTGCTTATAATAAAACTCAAGATATTAGCTTGTATTAAAATGAGGTATCCGAATTATTGTTTTCTCCTGATTTGGACTAATATATTGTCCCTTCTGAAAACAGTGGAACAGCCAATTCTTTTATTTTTGCTAGACACCAACATCTGGGTTGAAGATCAGCAAAAGAAAAGAGCTCAAAAGTTCAGCTTTCATTTCCTGATTTTACATTTCAATGTGTTAAACAACTTCGAACATTGCGCCTTTTGTTTAAATCCATCTATTTTTCAAGTGCTCAAAAATATTGGAAAATGATACTGACAAGTGTTTCTTGTTGTCCAGGTGTGCCCTGCTAGCTCGATTGTTTAAACAATTAATAACTCTGAATGTCTACTCTCGGGTTGAGCTCTGGCTTTCACCTATGAAGACCGCATTTGTTGTGAAAAAGAACAAACAAAGACCTGAGAGCTGTCTACGGGAGAGAAGCAAGCCATTTGGAAGCAGAGAAAAGGAGGAAAATGAAACGGAGCCATTGCACAAACATTGGGCAAAGCTAATGCAATTTGGAATGTCCTGAAAAAGAAAAGAACCATCAGTGTACTAACCAGGCAGTTCGACCAAGGAAAAGACAGCAATTGATGACAATATGAGAGCTATGAGGAAAAACAAGGAGTCAGAAGAAAACTCCTGTAGTGAGATTCAGAAGGCCAGAATAGAATTGTTTATATTAAAAAAAAAAAACACACAAACACCCCCCCCACACAGAGGAACCCCCATCTTTAAATTTACAGGGAAGTACAGCCAATTGGGAGAAACATCATGCAGCAAGACAACACACACGCCCAACATAAGGACTTCCTCAGGGGAAAAACGTGCAAGGTTTCAGACTGACCAAAAAAAAAAAAAAAAAATCACCAGACCTTAACCCAACTGAGCAACATTTAATCTCCTGAAAAGGAGTAGAAAATATTCTACTAATGTCAAATTTAGCTACTAAATTTCTCTTTCATAGGAAAAATCCTTCTTTGTTAGCGTGTAAGGATCTAGCCCATTGAATGGTTTCTATAGCCATTTCTTTTGAGTGTACTTCTTGGTTTTAATAACTTGCTTGTTTGCTGTACACAAACATGGCAATAAGTTCTTGTGTTAAATCAACCAGACTCCACTTTTGGACCATTAATCCCTTTTGCGTGAGAATGCCCTGCATGCATGGTTTTATGTTGGCTTCTGGCACATCCATACAGTTTTAAACACAATACCGATCATTAAAAACAGTTTGTTTTTGCTGCATTTACTTAATTCCTGGACTCCCATCTGTGACAGGGAGTGATGTTGCATCCCATTAATACACTTTACAATAGATTATTAGATTCTAATAGAGTAGATGAGCCAAAAACACTTAATCTTTTTTTAATGGATCCCGACTCATTACAAGTATGAATAGGTGGGCTTTGAAGCAGAAAAGGCCGAGTACCCCTGTTCTACAGATTACAGAAGAAACATGCACATATTCCTGTGCACACAAAGATGTACACCCCCATGTAGATGCTGATGGAGCACATCTTAAAACAGCTGGTCACTGACTGTAAAACCACGTGTAAGAACACACCCTGAAGCTCAGTCAGTCACTCAGTGCGTTTACATGCACATCCAAATAGAGCTGCTGTCGGTAATCGAGCTAAGGGTTCCAGCAGGGGTGCCAGAGAAATCCAATCCTACATGCACACAAGGGAATCGAGCTATTGTGTGAGGTACATTGTGCACCTGAGCCACAGGTGGCGCTACACGCCCCATCGTGTTGGTACACTTCCGGTTGTCGTCATGAAGAGCTATTCAAGAGTATAAACAAAGTTATCAGCAGTGTTGCCAGATACTGCTGACGTTTTCCAGCCCAAAACATGTTCAAATCCGCCAAAATGCACTTAAAACCGCCCAATCTGGCAGTTCCGTGTTCACAAGTTCCGTGCTCAAGCTGTTAGGCTTGCTCTAACAGACTGTATGGCTACAAACTGTCCTGCGCAGACCACTGTTTTGTAAGACAACTTATTTTGCACAATTGTATATATTTTTCTAAAGTCCATTTTTTGCTTACGAAAAAATATTTTTTTTTGCTTACAATTTAACTTGTGTCTTAATAAAAACACACAAAGTTCAATTGTTTTGTTTTTATTGACATTCTTCAGATGTTGGACATACACGCACATTTTATATATCACACTTATTTTATATATATATATATATATATATATATATATATATATATATATATATATATCTCACACTTATTTTTTATATATATATATATATATATATATATATATATATATATATATATACACACATACACACACAAATACAATGACTTGTTTATGTACACAATTCACAGCTATGCAACAGCTGTACAGATGTATTTGGTGATACAGCAAGTGAGCTAAATTTTAACAGTGCAAACAATGCCACAAAAAGAAAAAAGATTTATGCCATTGTCATGATTCGTTGTCATGCCGACCGAGGCTGTTGTGTTTCCCGCTTGTGGTCTTGTCAAACGTCACTTCCGGAAGGGGCAGTGCTGAAGTAAGTAGCTCGAATACGTAGCCCAATAGGGTATACATGCACTAAGTAGCTCGGCAGAAATCGCATAATCTAGGTCGTGTAGCTCGATTCCGAGAAATCAAGTTCGGTTCAATTTCAGCCGAATTAAGGTGTATACATGGCATTTTGAACTTTGATTTCAGTCGAGCGACGGCAGAAATTCGATTCTCTCTATGTGCATGTAAACGCACTGAGTGTATGACCAGCTGTCATTCCGATGTGCGAGATCTGCTTAGACAGGCCGTGACTACGCCAACTAGCACGCACACACTTATTATTAAAAGTAACTTGAGTTCTAAAAAGGAAACTTCCATGTGGTGAATGCTCACAAATTAACAATTTAAAATCAAGTCAAAATTATCACACACAGTGTCCAAGTAGCATCATCTGTGGGTAAAGAATTCAAACAAAACAATTTGGCTGAAAATATCACCGTATACTGTGGGAAATTGAGGTTAAACAGAAAGCAAGCAAAGCCAAGGTTATAGTTGTGATTCCAGGAAGCAGATATGGCCTTGAAAATTTTTGCTTCTCAGACGCTGAATTAAATATCAAATTGATACACAGGGCCTGCAAGAGGGACACCAAGCTCCCAGAAGAGCTTTACTGATTAAAGTGCATATCACGGGTAAATTCAGGAGCAAGATCAATGTAATTCTCCTATTTTATATTAAACTCGTCAAATGTGTGCCACATTTTGCATTTTGTGCAATTTTTTTTTACCTTGCGCAATACCAGAAAAATTCAGTTGAAATAAAGCCATTTGAGGCGAATTGGTCCGCCTCTGAAAAAACTTGGCATTTGGATTTCCTGGCAAACACTGATTTTCGTGACGTCGCGTGTGGGACGCCTCCCTCTGAATCCTACGTCAGCGCTGGTTTGTTTATGAGAAAACGAACTGGTGGTTTTCTGCAAATTTCTTCGCCATTACATAGTTATTAAAATGGTTAACAGATGTAGCGTAGGAGGGTGTAGCAACACCAATCTTGATGAGATTAGTACTCATTGTTTTCCAAAAGACCGGGCAACGAGAGAGAAATGGGAGTGCTTCGTGCGAGGCACCCAGAAAAATTGGCTACATGCTACAGACTACAGCATTATTTGCGGTGCTCACTTCACAAGGCCCGATGACTTTGAGAACTATTTGCAGTGGGAAATGGGCTTCGCAAGGCAACTTGATCCGGAAAAAGACGCAGTTCCATCTGTCAGAATGCCCAAAGCAACACCGTCTCCATCTGTGTCAGCGTCACCAAAAGAGCCAGCCATGTTCGTCTCCCCTGACAGAAGGCAAAAGTGCCACATCCACTGAGGCCCTCGAAGCCGAGGACCAAGCAGAGCCAAGAAAAAGACCAAGAAAATTGGCAATTCACAAGTTGACTGTTGCCAGGGTAAGAAATAATTCTGACATATATTCTTCATTCAAAGGTGAAGTAACATTGCGCTCAGGTGACAATTCCATATTTCAATGCAAAATTGCTAGCTGCTAAACTTGATCTACACGGGCTGTGCACTGAAACCGTGCAAGCTCTCGCAGCCTGCTGGCAGTTCCGCAGGTGACGTCACGAATCTGGCTCCAGACTCCCTTGGGATTTTTCCAGACGTGTTTTATTTTATTTTTTTCTGCTGTAGACAGATGGCCTTGTGCAAAATTACCCTCCTGGATGAGTGTGTAAAGGGACATACTTTCATATTAAAAAACACAAAATATTGGTCCAGGATATACACTAAGGTTTAAAAAAAATAAAAATACAATTTAAAAAAATAAATTAAAAAAAAAATCTCACAGGGATCTTGTCCGCTCAATGCAAAACATTATCTCTAGTCATTTCTTCAGATTGACGAGGGGTCTGTTTAACTCATATGTAATGAAATTTCTGCATTGTACAAGTTTATTCTTTAGGATTCACAAAAAGATGCATAGCAGGAAGCTCATTTCTGGCATAGTTTAAATGGCCAATACTCATGAAACAAATGAATATGATCGAGTTGACTTATGTACAATTGCGGCTCATTCACACTGCAGTTGTTGAACACTAACACCCCTTTGTACACACCCGCCTAAAAGCATCCCACTCCTTTTGAAATCCTACCACAAGGAACAGTCGACATTCCGGTGGGTTCGGTGCAAGAATTACAGTTCAAACCCCACATGCTCACTGCCTCTACACTTTATATTATAGGTATTTCACTCATCTCTCACCTCACACACACACACACACACACACACACACACACACACACACACTTGTAACCAACCCCTCATGAGAAACCAGGCTTTGATGTTGGCACACAAGGGAGCAGAAATGGGCTGCTTCTTTAAAGCTAAGCACTTTCTACTCTGCTGGGGGCCACCTCATTAAAACACAGCTCAAGTACACACACACCTACCTCATGAAAGCCTGCAACACCTTCAACTCCCTTTCTCTTCCCTTACCTTTGAGTCAAGATGTGAAAGAAAAAAAAAAAAACAGGGCTGCAGTGCTCAGATACGCTCTTGGTACATTCCTAGCTAGTGAGAACATGGTACACAGGACAGTGCCGGCTATTGTTCCTCTACCCTCTATTCTCCATTGAGCCTCCATGCCATGCTAGTCTGGCACTCTCTCATGCCCCTAACAGCATGAGTCTTGTGGGTAAGCCTGCAGGAAAGTGGGCAGGCTACAGAAGAGGCCACAACTGCATCAGGGCGACATGATCAGGCATTCTGAATCATTGGCATTACAAGACTGGCCTGCAGGGCTGGACAAATCAAATTTATTCGCTAGCCCACTAGGCAAGCTTCAATGTGCTTCATTTGATGTTTTAGTTACCCAGAGACTGAGCATGATCTATTAAAAACACCACAACCTCACATAATACATTGCAAGCTTGTTAACTAGTTCAGTACACTAATACAGACCATGAGCATAAGATAATTATCTGCTTCTCACTTTTAAAAAAATAAAAGTGAGAAGCAGATAATTCTCTTATACTCATGGTCTGTATGAGTGTACTGAACTAGTTAACAAGCTTGCAATGTATTATGTGAGGTTTTTTTTTTTTTAAAGTAGCACAGTGTTCAATCTGGGCGGCACGGTGGTGTAGTGGTTAGCGCTGTCGCCTCACAGCAAGAAGGTCCGGGTTCGAGCCCCGTGGCTGGCGAGGGCCTTTCTGTGCGGAGTTTGCATGTTCTCTCCGTGTCTGCGTGGGTTTCCTCCGGGTGCTCCGGTTTCCCCCACAGTCCAAAGACATGCAGGTTAGGTTAACTGGTGACTCTAAATTGACCGTAGGTGTGAATGAGAGTGTAAATGGTTGTCTGTGTCTATGTGTCAGCCCTGTGATGACCTGGCGACTTGTCCAGGGTGTACCCCGCCTTTCGCCCGTAGTCAGCTGGGATAGGCTCCAGCTTGCCTGCGACCCTGTAGAAGGATAAAGCGGCTACAGATAATGAGATGAGATGAGTGTTCAATCTCAAGAAAAAAAAAAAAGTCAGCAAAATCATTGGCTATGAGATGTGCTGATCACTCTTCACATTACATGTAAAAGATTTTAGTCAGGTCTCCCTGGAATCTTCATCTTGTATTGCAATGTTTAACTATGAGGCGCAGGACAGCTGTGTGTCAAACTTTATTTTGATTGGTGTTTCCACATACCTGCATTCTACCAATTGTAAAAAGAGCATGTGTCATCTGACTATTCAATGTGCTACTAAAAATGTTTGCGTCACGTCGATCACTCCTTGGCTGATGTTTACAGAATAGCAGGCTTCAGAATTCAAAAGCATGTGCTACAGTTACAGCACTAAAGTACCTCACACCAGTGTGAAGCGCATAAAGCTTAACCTAACCACCTGTGTTTTCTTTCTCTCCCCCCCCCCACCCCAAATCTGTCCCTCTGAGTTACATGGAGTCAACAGGAAATCTTTTGGTGGAGACGGTGGGGACCTCGACTGGCTATCGTAGCCTGCAGGGAATCGGCCGTCAGACATTCTGTCGCATGTCCCAGACCCGGTGAAATGTAACTGAATTGTCTTGGCCAGGCCTAAGGGTCCCATCTGCATCTCATCATTGCTGAGGAGTGTGCTCCCATCACCCAATCAAGCATCCAGCCAGAGCAGGTCATGATATATTTTTTACCATATTAACATGCCATTGTGTGTTATGCCTGATGTAAAGACTCTCGTCTCTGCGAGCCTACCACACAGATTTAATACTTGTCATTTTTAGGGCATACCTAACAACGTGTTTTCTCTCTCTCTCCCCCCCCATCTGTCCCTCTGAGTTACATGTTGATCCTGGGATTGAGATGCTGGCCTCTTCTGCCCCTCGGACCTGCTTGATCCATCCTGGTGCCCTGTGTCTGGTCGGAGTTTTATCGCACCGCTCCTGTCAAGGACGGCCCCATGAGGACAGTTGAGGGTTATACCTGTTAAAACTGTTAATATTATAGTCAGGCTGTCTGTTGTTGCCCAAATGAGGATGGGTTCCCTTTTGAGTCTGGTTCCTCTCGAGGTTTCTTCCTCATGTCGTCTGAGGGAGTTTTTCCTTGCCACCGTCGCCACAGGCTTGCTCATTGGGGATAGATTAGGGATAAAATTAGCTCATGTTTTAAGTCGTTCAAATTCTGTAAAGCTGCTTTGCGACAATGTTTATTGTTAAAAGCGCTGTACAAATAAACTTGATTTGATAAAGCTTTAAAGGGCATATTCTGGACCAATTTATTTTTTCTTTTTTTTTTTTTAAATATATGAAAGTATGTCCCTTTACACACTCATCCAGGAGGGTAATTTTGCACAAGGCCATCTGTCCACAGCAGAAAAAAAAAATTTAAATAAAACACGTCTGGAAAAATCTAAAGGGAGTCTGGAGCCAGATTCGTGACGTCACTTGCGGAAGCGCCAGCAGGCTGCGAGAACTTGCACGGTTTCAGTGCACAGCCCCTGTAGACCAAGTTTAGCAGCTAGTGATTTTGCACTGAAATATGGATTTTGCACTGAAATATGGTCACCTGAGCGCAATGTTACTTCACCTTTGGATGAAGAATATGATGAGATGTCAGAATTGGGGCTTCATCTGTTTGGATTTGATGACGATTCAAGTAGTGAAGATGACAAAGACAACACCAGGGATGTGACAACACGTGATGTCACAAAAATCAATGTTTGCCGGGAAATCCAAATGCCAAGTTTTTCTAGAGGCGGATGAATTCGCCTCAAATGGCTTGATTTCAACTGATTTTTTCTGGTATTGCACAAGGTAAAAAAAATTGCACAAAAATGTGACAGATATTTGACCAAAGTTTAATATAAAATAGGAGAATTGCATTGATCTTGCTCCTGAATTTACCCATGATATGCACTTCAACATGCAGAGCAAGTGAAAACTTATTTAGTGCAAGTCAATAAGGAGAAAAGATTTTACCGTTTCTTGTTCTTGAAACAGCACTATTTGTCCACAGGGCAACTATGAGGTAACAGCCCAGACATGAAAACCTGCTCGTCCTGGACACCTGGACTAGTCATTTGTTCAACTTTTTTCTGTACTCTTTTTTTTTTTTTTTTTTAGAGAATGTGAAAGGATACATGACAGTGAAGAATAATAAACCTTTGTCACATGCACACTTCAAGCACAGTGAGATTCATCCTCTGCATTTAACCCGTCTGAAGCAGTGAACACCTCCCCCCCCACACACCCCAGTGGGCAGCCATACTACAGTACCCGGGGAGCAGTTAGGGGTTAAGGCCTCTGCATGCTCTTGCGACAAGGCTTTCGCAGATAGCTTTTCGCAGACAGTTATAATTTATTGTTGAGCGGGGAGTAATAGGCGTGTGCGATGTTATTCACCGGCACAACGCAAGGGGGCGCGAAGTCGCTAGGAGTAGTTGGTGGGTGTGGTTATCCTCCGGTTACTTATAATGACTAGAACTTTTTTTTTTATAATGACTAGAACTGGAGTCGTATAGATGTACGTACTTCCTCAGTCAACCGCTCTTCATGCTGCTCCATCTTCGCTCGTGTTTTTAAAAATGCCGGTCGTGAAAACAAAACAAACCGGGAAAGTAGGGAAGCGGAAGTGCGTGTACAGCAGATGTAGAGTGGACCAATCAGAGCCCTCTTGTCTGCGAGGCTTCTGCGGTGGTCACAATTTGGGAGATGCGCGCAGAGCGTCTGCGAAGGTGGGGGGGCTACACAGACACCGTATGCGACGCTATCTACGAGGACTGGGTTGTCAGCATAAATTGGCCTTTAGGTACCTTGCTCAAGGGCACTTCAGCCCAAGGCTGCCCCATGTTAACCTACTGCATGTCTTTGGACTGTGGGGGAAACCGGAGCACCTGGAGGAAACCCATGCAGACACGGGGAGAACATGCAAACTCCACACAGAAAAGGCTCCCCGTCGGCCGCTTGGCTTGAACCCAGAACCTCCTTGCTGTGAGGAGACAGTGCTAACCACTACACCACCGTGCCGCCACAGGCGAGACAATTCAGCAAAACATCACTAAGAAAAAGCAATTTTTTGATTAACAATCTTGTTATAAATACTTCAGAGCGAGGGAATGTTAGAAACTTAAAATATGAACATTTCCCTTTCACAGTTTTTGTATTTTCTAGGCATCTGTTTATTACTCCCCTCTCTCCACTGCTCAGTGAGTGTCTTAGTACTTTCCAGTGAATTCCCAATCTCTCTAATCACTAGTTCATTAAAACCTGCCTGTGAAAATCCAAAACATTAAGGGGTTGCTTTTACAGATGTCTCAATATGTGCTTTTACACATACATTACTTCTTATTGCCTTCAGAGAGCTCATACTGGCCCAGTCCAAATAAAGCCTGTGTGTGATGAAGCTATAGATGATAATTATGAGCATTCAAGGGTCCTAATTCTAAAACACACAAATTAAATAATTAATTAGGCCCTCCACTTCTCTTCTTTCATGTGATTCTACTTTGAGAAAGCCCGTGCAGCTTAGCCATCAGTTTTAAATAAAGTCTCATTTTTGGAGTACTGTTAGCTCCATTATTCTTGGGGTAAAGAGAGCGCAGACCTATTATACTGAAGATTACAAATTTGTTTATTTCACATCCAATTAACATCCAATTGGAAGCAACGTGCCAAAGTTTATTTGACACATCTTTCCCCTAACTAGATGTGAACTGGGCTATGTTTTTTACCGGTGTAGTTTAGGAGCAGAATGTTAGGAGCAACATGTTCCCAATCATTAATATTCAGAAATACAGATGCACATACTACACGCGCACACTCCTGCAAGGGCTTGGTTTTTCTGTCTGGTGGTTCCACAGATGGAGCTCGATTAATGTCTGACTTCAAACACTGCAGCATCACACAGCAGCCTCATTAATCACAGTCTACAGAGGGAGAAAACTGGGTTAGGCAGCTCCATACACTCCCCTCAGCCACACAGGCATATAAGCACAACACAGACACACACCTAAATGTCAACAAAAGACTGCATGATTAAGATCACAGTTACACTTACTATGAAGATTTCTGGCAGAAACGGTGTTAAGGTTCATAAACACTGGAATTGCCCTCTCTGACTAGACTATCAAGGTACTTGCTGTTCTCCCTCTCTCCCAGAAACATAAGAATCTCTTCTCATCACTATGGCAACCCTCCTCCCTGAGAATGATCAGCATCCTCTGTTTCTCACAGATTAGAATCTAATCTATTCCCCCCCCCCAAAAAAAAAAAAATTGGAGGGGGTGGGGGTTGTCATGGTGGGACAGAGAGAGAAAGGCAAAAAGTGAATTAAGAAGAGAGAAAGAAAGATGCCTTTGTATTTAAGTAAAAGGCATGAAATCACCACAGCAACTCAAAGCTCTTTGAGCCAAATGGCAGGCAAGCAATGCAAAATTAAAAAGAAATAAAACAAAGATGGAGGGACGCACACAAACTTAACACATGGATCACACTCTAATATTACCCGAATGCTCTGCACCAGCAGCTAAAGCGGCTCAATGCAACATTACTGGCTGCTATTTCTGCTCATGTGGAGAAGAAGTCACTTAAACGGTGTAGCTGTGATGATTTTCATTTTCTATTTATACCACAGTACTGTTAAATTCTTGTGATTAATCAACATGTTCTGACCGATTTTCTATAACAAAAACCAGATGTAACTAAAACGATAGGTCTATATTAATAGACTGTTATTATTAGCACAGTAACTTATTTCACAGAGACTTATATGGCAGGCGTTCCACACAATCTAAAGCTAAAAATAAACAAGTAAAATACATCTTTAATATGGTGAAGGGTTCTGTTATGAGACATTTTCTTAATGTTTATGGAAGGCGTCTCCAGTATTTACAGCTAGAAATTGTGGCGTGTGGGGCAGCACGGTGGTTAGCACTGTTGCCTCACAACAAGAAGATTCAAACCTCACGGCCTTTCCGTGTGGAGTTTGCATGTTCTACCTGCGTCTGTGCAGGTTTCCTCTGGGAGCTCTGGTTTCCTCCCACAGTTCAAATGATATGCAGATTAGGTAAAAAAAAAAAAATAAAAAAAAAATACCCAGCCACTGGAGTTACACAAACTGGGGAGGGTTGTGCCAAGAAGGGCATCCAGTGTAAAAATAAATAAATAAATAGATAAATAAATAAAAGCCCTATGCCAAATCAAATACGCAGATGATAATCTGCTGTGGCGACCTCGAACAGGAACAGCTGAAAGACGATGACTAGAAACTGCATAGCATGAAAGGAAAAATGATGGAATATTGAGCAGAGAGCGAGCTGACCAGTAAGGGTCACATTTAGCACAGCATCTCCAAAGCAGTGGAAGGTCAGAGAACGTATACAAATAATTACATTTCTCATGATCATGTTTCACTCTCCTCTCCACCTGTGTACACGATGCCAGCTTGCACTAGCTCACGCTGCAAAACATGTAAAAGCAGGTGTCCATACAGCGTTCCCTGTCCCCACCAAGTGCCAGCATCTCAGTTATTCCCAATGAGAAGAGCACGCACTGCAGTCTTATTTTTCTCAGAGTGCTCCGCCTTTTTTTTCGGCCACCTTAAGTACTTCAAACTCTGAGCTTTTCAGAGTGAATTTCTGAGAGATTCCAAGTCCCTGGAATCACACACTGAAATCATTCAGTATAAATCAAGTATGTGGTCCTGTGTCTCAATTTAATTGTCTGGTACGCAAGTTCTTGAGATTAAAATATTAAAAATCAGTTAAATATGTCATTACATCTGTGGTCTCACATTTATTTAAAAAAAAAAAAAACCCACCACACACAACTTGAAAATCCGTTAGTATTTACCAGGGCTAACATTTGCATATACCCCCTAATGAAGCCACAATCCTGGATCCTGCTGGTGATTGGCTCAGGTGGGGTTTACATTAGACCGTATCAGCGGATCATCAGATTAACGTTTTTAAAACGATTAGCATGCACACAGCAACACCAATACACGATTCGCGTGCACACAGCAACACCAATACACGGATACGCTCGGCTCCGCAGGCATCCTGCGCTCCAAATCACTCCGCCCTGAACAGCGAGTGCCCTCTGGAGGGTGCGCACTCCGGCCCTGCGCAGCTCACAGAGCGCGCGAGTATAGCGCACGAGCAGTGATTCGGGACTGAGCCGCTGTGTGTGTGATCTCAGTGCATATCACTTACCACTTGCAAGTGGAAGGATGGCAAGCCTAAAGACAATCATAACTACACAATGGGCAGTATTTGCATCAGTATTTGCAGTATTTTCATACTTTTATACTCTTTAATGAAAGGTGATACAAGGCGGAAGTCCGCACCGTTTTTCAGCAGTCGCGTCACATGACCAACGCCAACGAATCAGGAAGGTGGATGTCACAGTGACGTTGTCCAAGGACAACGCCAGCTAGAGCTCAGCACAGCGTATCCTCAATGTTTACACAGCACCGGACCAGACACGATCTGGATTGAATACGTGGACCCTGGCGGATTCCCGTTTCCCGGCGTTTCCAGGCGTTTTAATGTAAATGGACAGTGCATCCGCAAAGAAAACGAGACAGATACGGTCTAATGTAAACTTGGCCTAAGTGATTCATCCCTTACCCACTGCACCACTCATCTGATGACCCCGCAAAAAACACCCCCCCCCCCCCACACACACACACGCCCCAACTCACCTTGCGACCCTGGCACAAATGGAAATGGTTCCTTCATTTCAGAAGCACTCCAGACTGTGGCCATTTCTACTGTTATTTTTTTTTCTTCTGTTGTCTCTCTACTCATCAAATGTTTACCCCTTATTGTTATATTTCTCCATAAAAAGTGCTTTAGTTTTCCTGACTAGGTCACCTCCAAAGCCAAAGGCTGCTTACACACAGACATTCAGTAACCTGAAACAGAGGAAACCACAACAAATGGTGTGTCTGTTGTGACGTCTAGGTCATCAGATCCACCCGTATCTATCTGTGCATGCGCACGTGCACAGGCTAACCCTAGAACAGTAGGTGCATTAGCACACATTTGATTTTTGCTCCATTTATCTTTATCTGCAATGTCTTTATCTTAATTACAGACAAACCTGATGAGTGACAGAACAAAGAAAGGGAGGGAAGGAAACAGGATGGAGAGGTAGGGAGGGGGGAAAATGGTGGACATATCGACTAAGAGTCTTGTATCTGCTAATCTACACGATGTTTAAACCAATTTAGTGGATCTTCGCCACATTAACGCTATTCTGAAACACTGGTCACATATCTACGTAGCATGGATTCAGGTCTTAACTGAAAATAAAATGACAGGTTTAAAAAAAAAAAAAACCCACACGAGCGAGAGAGATACAAAACTCCTGATCCGATTCCAATCTATTTCAAACAGCAAAACAATTAATATTTAAACTTTCACGACATACAATTACTGTGGAAGGGGATAAAAGGCAACCAGAGAAACTGCACATTATCATAGCCACATGGTCAGTCAGATACACTCACGTCATGCATTTGCAGGCTTCTGCAATCTAAAACTTAAACCACCTCAGGTCCTTGTAAATTTTTCCAAAATTCCGTTTCATGGCTATCCGTGGTGGAAAAGGCAAAATCAAATCAGTGCTTTATTTAGCTGTAATCAACTACATCACCTGTTCCACCTGTAATGCTTTGTAGTACAGGATAATGATATTACCCCACACGCCAACAGCAGACAGACCGATAATCTCACTACAAGTCCTGCTCAATTAATCATACCATATTATACCATGATCATATTTTTGGCTTCTTCAATTAAAAACAATCGATTTTGGTGGTTAATTATTGCACTGTTTTGTAATCATTCAGGTGAATTAATCCACAAGTTCCCCATTCATAACTTAATGTGCATATCTGCATTATATACGGTGGCTTATTTATTTGCTTATTGGACAGTCTTATTCTGAGTCACAGACATGGATATCTAAAGAATACAGGATAGTAAGGTACATCATGAAAAATTCTGCTTAAAATATAAATATGATCAAGCACAACTGATTACAAAAATCATGGGGTTTACCTTAATCCTTAATAAAGTTCTACATCTCTTTACATGTACTCGTACCAAGACCAATAAATAAATAAATAAATAAAATGAAAATATACACTGTTCTAGTAGGGTATTAGGCAGAAAAAGAAATTTACCAGTCAAAAATAATATTTTATATAATCCTGATAAGCGCCGCAGGTGCGAAGACGAGCGCCGCAGGCGCGAAGTCCCTCTAGGGGGGTCTGGGGGCATGCCCCCCCAGAAAATTTTTGAAATTTAGACTTCATTTCCTGCATTCTAGGACATTTTCAGGGTGAAATGGCGTGTAATTTTTGATCAGAAATATTGCATATTTTTACTTTGTATTTTTTTCAGTTTCACTCCTGAATGTATCAGATGTATGTATGGTGTTTGATTTGGTAACAAAAGTGAAAAGAAAATAAACAACAATGAATTGTATATAATCTTTTGATCTAGTTACAGTATTTAATAATAAAAAAAAACCAACAGTATTCTATTTTACCATACCCCAATGAAACCCCCTTGTTAATCAATGTATCACACATACCTTTTCTGTCTTTTTGTGGAAAAACGAATCAGTTTTTGTCACATTCAATTTGGGGCGTTTGTTGGGATTCATCTTGATCCAGAAGAGTGAGTCAGCAAAAAAAAATGCGGTTCTCCCGCCAAGAAAGAGGAAACTACAACGCAGGGTGTTTGGCAATTTTCGACCAATCAGAATTCGCGATTTATTCAGTCCGCATGTTACAAGATTCAGTGCGGGCCAAAATGGCGGAAACGATGAAATATTCTGATTTTTCATTTCAAGTTTTCAGTATTTTTCGTATTAAACTGTGTTTCTTACGATTTGTAAATGATGGCGGAACCACACACGGACTGGCCATCGGGAGTAGCGGGAGTTTTCCCAGTGGGCCGGTGGTTCAGTGTGGGCCAGCGGAGAAAAAAAAAAAAAAAAAACAGTTGCGCGCTGGCCTTTAATATGATAAGCAATGTTAACAGTTTCTTTAACAAACTGTTAACATTGCTTATCATATTAAAGGCCAGCGCGCAACTGTAATAAGCAATGTTAACAGTTTGTTAAAGAAACTGTTAACATTGCTTATCATATTAAAGGCCAGCGCGCAACTGTTTTTTTTTTTTTTTTTTTTCTCCGCCGGCCCACGCTGAACCACCGGCCCACCGGGAAAACTCCCGCTACTCCCGATGGCCAGTCCGTGTGTGGGCGGAACATAACTGGATTTATCGGATGACATGTGGGAGTACTCATGTGCGAAAATTTTCGGCATTATCGTCCGTTTCAGTATCCGTCTGTGTGTATACTTGCCCGTTGAAATCGGCAATTGCCCGTCAAATTTACGGGTGGACGGGTCTCTGCCTAATACCTTATGTTCTAGTTCCACTAGATTGTAATCCCTAGATCATCCCATTGTAAACCAGTTAATGAAACTTCGACAACTTCAATGCCAAATATACACCGTCTTCCACTGTGGATCACTAGGGCATAGATGAATATTGATTCACATTGTGGCACATTGCAAATATGAACCCATCAGCAGCTCACAGATCAGCAGCGTTTCAATGACAACCACAGGAAGTGCGATATCCTTTGTCTGAGTCAGAAATTGTACAGGGACTGGTCAGCATGAATAATGACCGTAATCAACCAACGGGAGACAAATTCATACAAATCACACACACACACGAAACAAGAACTCTGGAGAGGGGAGGTTTGACCTCTTCATGATATTTGAGACAGAATAATGGGTCTAAAAGAACTCTAGAGAAATCAGTACAAAATATGACTTCAGGATGCATCCCCACTCCATCATCCCACACAAATATTGATTTGGGTGGAATTAAATCATAACTATATAGACAGTCATAGCGCTTGAAGCTTAAGTCAAAAAGCTTAAAATAAGCACACACTAAACATTATTCCACTGGGTCTGTGATGGCACAGCGTTATCTAGCATGTTTATGCCAATATATAAGCTCACAGTCAGTAAGCTGTTACTGAACAGAACATACAGGAACACAGACCAATAATAATCTAAAAATGTCTCCATCAGCCACCCATCCAGGTTGAACAAATGCATACAATGCCTCCTGTGTGTGCCTCAACTCAATTACCCACACCAACACATCATGAAGAAAGATGAATGGGTCCTGCGAACAGGCGATCACAGCAGTGCTTGCACAAAGAAAGAGCCCAAAGGTCTGCGCTTGGTTAGTTATGTGAGAAGAAAGCAAAAGTGCAAGCAAGAATGAAGATCAAACAGGAAGTTAAACATGTTACAGACTGTGTTAATGCAACATCTTATCTTTTAAACCGCAGGAGATCTAGAGCTGTTAAAAAGGACTGCATGACAATACATATGTACCTAGAGCTGAAGATAGGATTTCAGTCCATCACTTGCGATTTGTGGCCAAGTTCTGATAAGAACACAACATCCCCTACCTGGGAGTGGAAGAAAGCTCACTTTCATCCCAGTCTCTGATAATCAAGGCTCAGAGTCTATAACCTTTACTGCATGTTAGACAATGATACTACTACTACTACTACTACTAATAATAATAATAATAATAATAATAACAATAAAATAAATAAATATCCATATTGTGACTATATTGCAACTGCAATAAATCTTGTATTAAAACTTTAGAACCAATGATGCATGATGGGTAAAGATTCGTTTGCATAAATCTGACCACAATTTCTCAAACACACCCACAGAAAGCTTACTTGGGGGGAAAAAGTGATTTGTTATAAAAGTACATCATGGTGTGTTAAGAGTGCTCATCTGTATGCTGCAGGCTTTAGTGATACAGCTATCGCTGCAATGACAACTGCAGCTATTTGAGGTCACTACAGTTGATCTGAAATATTGTTTTTAGATTACTTTCTAACCTTGCACTGGTTTGAGTAAGGAGCTACGTTAAACTATATAGGTCAGTCTGTCTAAAGATGTTTGCTAGTCAAGTGTGATCTCACTTTTTTCAAAAAATAGGATATTAGCTGTCAAAATGTCCATGACAGGCCTGCGCCATCATATCAATATCAAAGCAAAAGAACGCTTACACACTTTGTACAGATGACAATTATTCAAAGCTTTAATTATCTAATAAATACAAAATTGAGCCATCAGAACACAACTGACTGAATTAATGAGATATGTTAGTGTGAACATAGATCACTCAAGTGAGTAAAATTTGGCAGTACTTAGCGTTTTTCCATGAGTAGATTAGGCAGGGCTCGAAATTAACTTTTTTTCTTTGTGTCCCCCAGTGGTCCCGAATTCTGTGTTGTATTGTCCCGAATGGAAGCAATAGTGTCCCCATTTTTTTCCTCTCTGAAATAACCAGTGGTTAATATTATCATATGAAGTTACTATTATATTTGTAACTATGTGATTTTGAACCCTATTATTTTTACAATAAGTCACAAGACACAAGCGACACATGTCCTATACATCATCTACTTCAAAATTACAGTTATTGCATTTTCAGTTTATTAAACTTTGGCGATCTCACTGTATGAATAGATACCCGTTTATTTAAAGGGGCCAACTAGCTCATTCAGAAAATGTTTCAACTCCCTACATCTGCAGTACACTTTAGTTGAAAATAAGACCCCTTTTATGTTCATTTCATCTACTTATACCTTGAATATCTGTTGGCACTTATAAGGCCAACTTATAATTTTCACCATTACCGTTATCCATTTTTATGAACTTTCCGTTATCCATTTTTATGAACTTTCTGTTATCCATTTTATGAACTTTCCGTTATCCATTTTATGAACTTTCGCTGCCGAAACGTGGGTGCAAATTAGCAACATCAACATAGTGCCAGGTCCGAGCCTAGTTGTGCTGCTGACTGACTAAACTTTCTGAACTAGAAAGACACCAAGAAAACTCACTTATTCTGTTGAACGGTATCTTCCGTCAATATCATCCACATCATTCCTGTTGTATTTTATAACGTGTCTAACAGTGTTCATTAAGTTCATTCAGTTGCTAGCGTTGCCTGCAGACCAGGCGATGACACTTTGGATCCTGAAGGTCCCGGAGACGTTATGTCTGGGCTTTCAGTTTCTTCCCCGCGGTCGGTCCGCTTCAACCACTTCAGCATTTTTGTTCTGGCAAGAGTCGGCGCAGCGTGTGCGGTAGCAATTCCATTCCAAGTCCATATAATGCGGACTCCGGACGAAGATTCTAGAACAGAATGCGCTGCTCTGTAGCCTACTGATGCAGGTGCATCGAAAGTGTAGCTACTATGTATTTTTCGCTGTTAACGTTTTAAAATTAAAATTGACAAATTAGGTGAATGTCTACGCATGTGTTACGACTTTGTAAATAATATTAATGTAGAACTTTTTTTCTAGATCTATTTTTTTCCATTGTCCCGGGATTGTCCCAGATATGATAATTTTGTGTCCCGATGACATTTTTTATGGTCCCCGGGACGTCGGGACACCGTTAGTTTCGAGCGCTGAGATTAGGTCATGAAATGTAGGAGGTGCGTGAGGTGCAATTTCAGTGGTATTAAAATTATAATCATTGCACTTTTGGGGCGTAAACAGATTTTAAAGTGCTAGTACTTTACTTCTACATGTGCCAGTTCAGGAAAGCCAGTTCAGGAAAACCAGTTCTCAGAACTATTTATAGTAGAAAATGTCAAAATTTCAAGTCCCTTTCCTAGGCTGCCACTGAATTAAACTATTCAGATTTTTTCATGGGAAAAAAAAAAAAAAAAAAAGATACCACTTTTAATAGCAGTTACCATTAAGGCCATTTCCCAATCCCCCCAGCCCTACCCTTCCATTTTTCTCCCACGTAGGGTAGGGTATCCCATTTCTTTTGAGGATCGAGGGGTAGTGGTTATCTAGCTCTCCACACAAAGCATTTTCAGATGCAGACTCTAAATGGGGTAGTGTATGGCTAGTGGTACAGAAAAAGAAGTCCATAAAATGTATTTATTTTTTTCGCGGTCAGGTTTCCATCAAATCGTGAGCTCTGATTGGCTTCCAAGCAGTCTGGAATCCTACGATCTGGACCTCGGTTACGGACCTTTGGCGACTCGCTCGTTCACAACAAACATGGTAGCAATTTTTTGTCAACATTTATTCACATTTCTAAGTATAATAGCATTAATTTTACAGCATGGATAGCGATAATGACAGCGTTCACAGCGAAAGCGAATTTTACTACCCTGATGAAGGCGAAACAAAAGAAAACACTTCAGGAGAAAGCAGGAGTAGCAAGTTTGTTCTAAATATGGTTTCCCTTTTGGGCACCCTCGCAAAACCATGCAAATTTTTTTTTTTTTTATTCATTGGAATCTTACTTTACTGTAAATACAGGATGTGATTATAGAAAATCGCATGTGCTGATTGAGAAATTTGGACCATTTTTCAATTACCCCGAGCAGCTCAGTAAAATGGCTGCCAATCGCCGCAAGTGAGGAAGAATTACAAATATGAAATAAAATACTGTTCCTAAAAGCACTAAAGATGCTATGAAGTTTGGTCTAAAACTATTCAAAAGGTAAGGTGGAATTGTGATTTATTTGATCCATTTAAAAAACAAAGCATTTTAATGTGACTCAGTGTAGATAAGTGACAAGTCTGCACGTGCCGTTATTACATTTGCACGCCGCTTTTGAAGTTTGAAATAATTTTAAAATGCGATTATTTTTTAAATAATCACTGGTGTATTTATACTAAAAATTATCTGCCTCAGTGAATACCGGTGAATAATAACCTTTACTTCGTCTTGGTCATTATTCACCGATCTTCACCTTGCCATTGGTGAATAATTAAGTAATATAGGAGCGACACAAAGGAATATGCAATTGGCCCGGTTATAATAAGCACTGACACAAGGTAACAAAACTTTGTGTAAACAACGAGGTGTGAGTGACCGTTATTTCCATGTCCCATGTATGAAGCTTGAAAAATGATCCAGCAGAAAATTTCCTGCGCTTCTTTTTATTCATCAAACAGAGCATGATGATTACAGTCTATGAAACTGGTAACACCACACCTGGTGCCAGCATTGTGGAAACCTCTGCCCGGAATGGGAATGCCTCATCACTAGGGGGTGGGCAAAAATATCGATACGGCGATATATCACGATACTTTGTCTTCCGATTCAATATCGATATTTTTTTCAAATAATAAATCATGTTTCAGACGGGTTGTAAACCCAGTACGACTTCCGCACCTCCGCTCCGCGAGGTGTTGCTGTGCTGCTACCTCACTGCAAGGCACTCTTCGTCTTCTCTTTTTTCCCCCCGGCAGTTGCAGCGAGGAAAAAAAAAAAAAAAAAAAAAACACAAGCAAACATGGCTGTTAACGTAAACCTAAAGACGCCGCCGAACTTTAAGGCAGATGTTTGGAGGTACTTTGGATTCCAAAGGAAAGGAGGGGGAAAAAAACCAAACAAAACAAAACAGTGAGCTGGACAAAGAGTACGCACTTTGCAAAACCTGTTTCGCTCTAATTAGATATTCAGGTAACAACAAACTTAGGCCCTGTCCACACGGCAACGGATTCAGGTGAATCCGATAAAATTGTTTATCGTTTCGGCCTGGCGTCCACATGGCACCGGCGTTTTGGGTGCCCCAAAACGAAATCTTTTGAGAACGGGTTCCAGAGTGGAAAGATCTGGCAACGGCGCCGTTGCGAAGTCGTCTGGATGAGTAGAACGGATTTGTTTACGATGACGTCACAACTACATGTGCTTCACGCCGGGTAGAAGTGTAACGAACTCGATGCGAGTGGTCAACAAATCCTATAACTTGGTTCATGAAACGCGCTTACAAAATATTTTCACTGTGAATATTTATTGTGTAATGGTGCAAAGTGAGAGAGAGAGAGAGAGAGAGAGAGAGAGAGAGAGACTCTGCCCTTAGGGCAGAGTCAATCCCGCCAGCAAAAATAGGGAAAAAAAAAAAAAAAAAGGAGTGATCTCACCTCTTCAGATGTTGGTTTAAGTCCTACAATACATTCCTCAAAAAGGGCGTAGAAGAACAAATTAATCCATCAACGTGTAGCATTCAATTTATTCTGGACCATTAAAGACGCCGCCTCCCGCGTAGAATCATACGTCATCCTCGCCGCCATATTGGATGGGTCAAAGCGGAGAATAAAGATGCCTCATTCATGTGCTGCGTTTAACTGTACCAACAGGTTTGCCGTCCAAACAAGATCACATGGGATTACCTTTCACAGGTGAGACTGGAAAAACACTTTTCATTGTATTTGGTCATTATAACGTAATTTTACGAACAGATTTTTCTGACTTTGTGGCTAATATGAAGTCTTGCGCATAATAGTTTATGCGCATGCATCCTTACTACTTCTATTGTTCTGGTGTCTCCGAAGGGACCGTCTTACAGTGCCCCTAGAGGTATGGCATGTGTATTGCATCGTTTTCAGCAAGCGTTGCGTTGCCATATGTACCTGATATTTTACTGATCCGTTACCCATGTGGACGCGATATTTTTTTTAATAACATCTCGTTGCCGTTGTCGTGTGGATGTAGCCTTACTTAGCACGACACCACCCCGACATATTAGCTCAGCCGGAGCCACCGAAACCCGACCCGAAGCAAACTACACTGGACAGCGCCAAAGTCCTCCCATCTACTTGAGTGATGTGTGACTTACTGTAACTGTGAACTTAATTTTGTCATTTAAGGCCAAAGGCAAGAAGCTGCACTTTATTCTGCATTTTCAATTTTAGTGTGTGAGAGACACTGCATTTTATTTTGAGTATTTACTCTAAGTTCAGAAGGAACATGATTCACTGAGGTTTCAATTCAGTTTCAGTGTGTGGACACTAACCCACACTGCACTGTTTCATAATTGTGCTCAGGGAGACTAAGATGCACACTGCACTTTTCAATGTGTTTCAGACAGTGTGTTGTTCCTGCAAATATGTTGTAACTTGCGCTTGTACAGTTACAATAAAATGGCATGGATAATTAGAATTACATTGTTTTGATTCAGTTTGTTCCATGAATTATCACCATCATCTGATGTACATACAACTCGGATTTTAAGATGCATAATGCATTTTACATTTTTAAGTGAACTATGTAGAATATTGCAATACATCGCAAAATTTTGATATCGCAATATCGTATCGTGAGGTCCTTGGCAATACCCACCCCTACTCATCACTGGTATATTACTTATGCAACATCGTCAGCTACTAACATAAGTGGTGTTCCACTTCCTAGGTAAAGATTTCAGCCCATAACCCTTGCAGCTCTGTTTGGAAGAGATACAACCCAGTCTAGGGCACTCCAAAACTAATGATAGTGCAGGGGTGGAACTGGGATTGTAAAGTGGTCTTTTAAATTTTTCCCCAGTAGCTGTAAGGACAGGAATGTTGCCACAGACTCTCAATGTTGTAAGCAAGTCAGAACATGAACGTACATCATCCCTTACGTAATCTCTGTGTGTGACATTTCAAAGGCTGAGAATTAACAGAGAAAAGAATACAGCACTAAGATTTAGGACTTGAACTTTCAGACTGTGTGTCCTAATGTCAGTAAACTCTGACAAGAGAACAAAAGAGAAAGAGCGAGAACAAGAGAAAAAGAGACTGGCTGACGTACAAACGGCATATTCCTAGGTCAATGCTACTAAAGCAACTGTCTCTCAGGTAACGTTAACAGTAATTTGCATGTCTCTAGGTATTTGTGTCCTGAACACACACACACACACACACACACACACACACACAGCCTGTCCGTCAATCCGTTCTTAAAACACAGACTCACAAACCCACTCCACCTGCCACAATAAACAGTAAAGAATGGTTGAAAGATTTTCTGCAAGCGTGTGCATATTTGCAGTAGATAAGTGGATAATCACATCTAATCTCCATGATTGACTCTAGCATGATATTGCTGCTGTACTTTCTCAACACACAAACTATGTCTTTTTACAGACAAGTCACAAATGAAAGGAAAGTATTAGTAAGGTGCTGGGCAACCACAAACCAGAACAGCTTCAGTGCACCTTGGCACCGATCAGTGACTACAAATCTGTGGAACCGTACAGGTGAGACGATAACCATTCTTCCAAAGACATTCCCTCAAGTGGCATTTTGATGATGTTGGTGGGGACTGCCTTCTAACATGTCACCCCAAAATCTCCCAAAGATGTTTATTTAAGTTCTGGTGACTGAAGGCCACCCAATAGGATTTCCAGTATTTTCATTCTCAAACCATTCAGAGAGCAATCATTCCCTGTGAATGGGGCAGAGACTTCCTGAAAGAGACCATTTTATTCAGGATAGAAATGTTTCATCAAAGGAATAAAAAGGGTGATCAGTCAGAATAATTTTTTCGTATTGATTTACAGTGACGTCCCCCACAACATAACACAGCCACCAGACCACATCACAATTTCCAACTTTATATCTTTCCCAAAGATCTAAATGCCAAATGTCACTTTAGTGATTATTCTTACTGAAACACAGTCAGCTGACCAGGCTTTGTGATTGAAGCTCTGGCTCAAATAATGAACTCTTTCAAAGTCAGAGCCATATTGATTCAACATTCAGGTCAGCTGGGCCTGCTCAGACTTCATATACATGCCAGTGTGTTGCCTAATTCTATCAGGCAGGACAGCTGTTTGGAAGCATGAGTTTACACCGGGCTAAAAATTAACCTCAATGGCTTGGTTGCCACTCGGGCCAGTATCCCTGAATTCTTAGTGGCCCAGACCAAAATAAAGTGGGTCTCAAATTTCCTCTTGTGGAACACAAAAAAAATTAGTGTTTAACTTATGCCCCCAGAAATCAACAATATTAGTTCGATGTAATTGTTGTTTAGCTAGATATTGTACATTATTCAGTTATTACTGTCATTTAACTGACATTTTTGTTTAAAGGGACTAACAAGTTCCTTTAAACAAAAATTTTTTTACTTCCAGACCAAGTCCCAGCATAAGGTTTCCTGGCGACATCCGCGCTCAAAACACTGGCACCAGTTGGACCTCATATTAGTTCGCCGCTCAGCTATCAACTGCGTCCTGCATGTACACTCCTATCACAGCGCTGACTGTGACACAGACCTCTCCTTAGTGTGCTGCAAGATCAGGCTGAACCCAAAGAGGTTTCATCATTCAAGGAAAACAAGGAAATCCTCGCATCGACGTCAGCAAGATGTCGCAGCCTGACCTGACGCAGAAATTCGCAGAAGCCCTTGAGAAGGAACTTGACACCGCACAGACAGGAGACTCTACCCTGGAAAAGTGGGAAACATTGCAGAACACAATGCACCGCACTGCCCTGGCAACCTTTGGAAAGAGGACCACAAAGACGCACGACTGGTTTGAAGCAAAGTCCTCTGTGATGATCCCAGTCATAGAAGCCAAGCGCGCCGCCCTGGCAGAATACAAGCGGTCACCAAGCCAGAGGAACCTTCAAATTCTCAGGGCTACTAGGAGCAAGGCTCAACAAATTGCCAGACACTGTGTGAACGAATATTGGCAGGAGCTCAGCAACGACATCCAGAAAGCAGCCATATCAGGGAACACGAGGCATGTACGACGGCATCAAGAAAGCGCTGGGCCCTACCCAGAGCGAAACGGCACCCCTCAAGCCATCTGCTGGAGAAATAATCTCCGACAAGCAACAACAGTTGGAGAGATGGGTGGAACGCTACTCCGACCTCTACTCCAGACAGAACACGGTGACCTCCGCAGCACTAGCCGCCATTGAATGCCTGCCAACCATGGAAGAACTTGATGCAGAGCCAACAGTAGAAGAGCTCAGCGAGGCTGTCGATAAACTGGCCTCAGGAAAAGCCCCCGGCAGTGACGGGATTCCTCCAGACCTGCTGAAACAGTGCAAGTGTTCCCTACTGCACCCTCTTCACAAAGTCCTCCATCAGTGCTGGAAAGAAGGAGCCATACCGGAGGATATGCAGGATGCTAAGATTGTCACCCTCTACAAGAATAAGGGCGAGAGAAGTGATTGCAACAACTACAGAGGCATCTCCCTTCTTAGCATCGTAGGCAAAGTATTTGCTAAGGTCATCTTGACCTGACTGCAGAAGCTGGCTGAACGTGTCTACCCGGAGTCACAGTGTGGTTTCCGCGCAGAAGGGTCAACCGTAGACACGATTTTCTCCCTCCGACAACTCCAGGAGAAGTGTAGAGAACAGCAGATGCCCCTGTACGTCTCCTTCATTGACCTCACCAAAGCCTTTGACCTGGTCAGCAGAGACGGACTTTTCAAAATCCTCCCCAAGATCGGCTGCCCACCAAAACTGCAGAGTTTGATTGAATCCTTCCACACAGACATGAAGGGAACAGTTCAGTTCAACGGCAGTTGCTCCGAGCCTTTCAGCATCAGCAACAGCGTCAAGCAAGGCTGCGTTCTTGCCCCCACATTGTTTGGGATCTTCTTTGCCCTGCTCCTAAAGCATGCCTTCGGCTCAGCAACGGAAGGAATCTACCTCCGCACCAGATCGGACGGCAAGCTATTCAATCTCTCTCGCCTCAAAGCCAAGACGAAGGTATGCGAGACGCTGATCAGGGACATGCTATTTGCTGACGACGCTGCAGTCGCTACACATACCCAGGAAGAACTACAGTCGCTGATGAGCCGTTTTTCCATGGCTTGTAAAGACTTTGGGCTGACCATCAGTTTGAAAAAAACAAATGTCCTAAGCCAGGACACTGCCACTCCACCAGCCATCACAGTAGACTACTACCAGCTTGACGTCGTCCACCAGTTCATGTACTTGGGCTCCACCATCACCGATAACCTCTCCCTGGACGTTGAGCTTGACAAGAGGATCGGGAAGGCAGCCTCTACTTTAGCCCGCCTGACAACCCGAGTGTAGACAAACCCCAGGCTGACAACTGCAACAAAGACAGCAGTGTACAATGCCTGCGTCATCAGCACCCTGCTGTATGGGAGCGAGACATGGACCACATACGCCAGACAAGAGGGGAGACTGAACGCCTTCCACCTACGAGGTCTGCGCCGCATCCTGGGCATTACCTGGCAAGACAGTCTCCAACTTTGAAGTTCTGACTCGAGCCAGCCTTCCCAGCATGTACACCATGCTCCGACAACGTCGCCTGCGCTGGCTTGGCCATGTGCGCCGCATGGAGGATGAGAGAATCCCAAAGGACATCCTCTACGGGGAACTGTCATCTGGGAAGAGAACCACAGGGCACCCGAACCTGCGATTTAAAGATGTCGTGAAGAGAGACATGAAAGCCATCGAGATAAACACGCTGTCCTGGGAAGACCTCACAGCAGACCACCCGAAGTGGAGGGGCACCCTACCCAAACAGCTCAAATCAGGTGAAAAAGAACATGATGCATGCATCAGAAGACAAGTGAGCTCGCAGAAAGGTGCGGAACAACAAGAGTCAGGGAACCACCTACAGATGCGACTTCTGCGGCAAAGAATGCCTGTCCCGGATTGGCCTTTTCAGCCACCAACGACGCTGTCCCAGACAATCAGACACATACCAAGACAAGAACTAGGATACGTCATGCATGGTCAACGCTGACCGACGGAGGCCTACTACTGTCATTTAGCTGACATTTTTGTTTAAAGGGACTAACAAGTGCATGTAGCCAAGAGAATTCAAACGTGACCAGTGCTGAAGTACTGGTGTAAACAAATAGCCTACAAATACCATCCAATATCTGGAATGATCAGGGTAGTTAAGTAGTTTTAGAAACTTGGACAAATACATAGACAAGGAATTATTTAAGTATGGTATGTTTGTTTCCAAAGTTTGACAGCATTTGCACCTGCATTAAAATGGTTAGCCTATGCTTCTCTGACCGAGCTTTTGCTTCTTGAGCCTATACAAGAGACATTATGGTACAGTAGGCTGGTAGAGTTCTATTACACTAGAGCTAGGCACTTATGGTTAATATGGTTAGTCATGGTACTTGGTAGACGCTTTTGTCCAAAGCAACTTAGTATATATAAAAATACTACATTCTTAGTAAACCAATACAATAATACAAAAATTGCTCTACTCTGACATGGCCTACCTTCCAGATGATAGCTACTGCATGACTTCCCTTTTTTTTTGCTCTGGCTAGGCTCAGTCTCAGCCTTTAACTCGCTCTTTTTACACATAATTTTGGCAATTTTATTACTGTGTAGATAATTGTATGCCTCCTTGCTTTTGTAGCTCCTTAACTCCTCACCATCAACGCCCTCCCCAAGAATAAAATAACTGACGTCAACATAGCTGACGGGCTAAAACTTCATCTATCCATTCCATGAGGGTAGATGGACAGGGCATTTTGATTGTATTATCCCTAGAGCAGGTCAGAAAACGGGACCCATGTAACCATCTTTTAATCACCTTTGATCTTACCTTCCTAGCAGTTAGCGACAAAACAGTCAACATAGCGGACTGGAAGAAAGATATCGGCTTCCGCTATGACACAGCAATGAATCATGGGAAAGGTCAGAGTTCAGGAAAATTGTGAATATCGTGGAGTGATCTGAAAATTCAAACAGCTTTGAAATTTGAACTTTAGAACTAAACTTTTACTAGAATTCATGAACTTCGTTGAGGAAAGGAAAGCAAAGAAAAGAAAGGTAAGCCAAGGAAAGAACATTTTTATTGTAATTTTTCTTTATACTTCTCAAATCGTAGTTGCCATTTGGGCAACCAAACCTCAACTTTTAGTGGCCCTGGTCAGTTTTTAATCACCACTGCCGACCGTGCGACTGCCAAGTTTCAACCAAGTTTCTCCACTCATTTATTCAGGTTTTTCCTTTGATTTGTTACCCGTCACTGGGCCAAATAAGTCAACACCTTGTAGAGTGAGAGAAAACAAAAACAGCAGAGAAGAAAGAGAAAGAGAGCACAGGATGGGGTTTTGGTTTTGCACACAATGGAAATAATACCCAGCTGATTTAACAGTCAGTGAAGGAGGACACCAAATGTCACACTTCAGGGCCCAGAAGGAGGACACTGGCACACATTATCTATCAGCTGCTCGTGTTCTGTCCTTTTCCATCTCTCTCTTGCATTCACACATCCCACCTGAGGGATGCTCCACTTCCCCAGTTAGCAGACTCCATATTTAAACTGCAGCATGCAGCAGATTAATGCAGTACATTGGTCAGTCTTTCACTTGTTAAAAGTCACTTTTCATTGCAATCCAGAAGGTGACAAGCAGACTTTATACACTAGGATCAAAATTCTTGCTTAGATTCATAAGGTAAATGTTGCTTTTTTTTTTCTTCCTTTTTGGGAATAAGAATTCCTTTACTGCCATTACTTCAAGTCTTTAGTCACCAGATGACCATGAACTGGCTTGGACTGAAACCTGCTAGTTGACAACAGATAAGTGGCCACTGTCCCACTTCAATTATATCAGTAGGAGACGACCCAACCCATAGTCCTCTTTATTGCCCCAATGGCTCCGATGACTCAAACCTTCCTGTCATTGTCCCAGGGCCAACATTTAATTCCAGAAGACAAGCACACGACACACAGCGCTACAGTGTCTTGCAAAAGTATTCTCCCCTTTGGCGTTTATCCTGTTTTGTCACATTACAAAGCTAGAATTAAAATGGATTTTTGGGGGGTTTAGTACCATTTGATTTGCATAACATGCCTACCACTTTAGAGGTGAAAATTGTTTTGTTTTTGTTTTTTTATTGTGACCCAAACAATAATTAAGATGAAAAAACAGAAATCTGGCATGTGCCACCGCCAAGTCACTACTTTGTAGAGCCACCTTTTGCTGCAATAACAGCTGCACGTCTCTTGGAGTATGTCTCTATTAGCTTAGCGCATCTAGCCACTGGGATTTTTGCCCATTCCTCAAGGCAAAACTGGTCCAACCCATTCAAGTTAGATGGGTTGAGTTGGTGTACAGAAATCTTCAAGTTATGCCACAGATTCCCAATTTCATTGAGGTCTGGGCTTTGATTAGGCCATTCCAAGACATTTAAATGTTTCCCTTTAAACCACTCCAGTGCAGCTTTAGCAGGATGTTTAGGGTCATTGCCCTGCTGGAATGTGAACCTTCATGCCAGTCTCAAACCTCTGGCTGACTCAAGCAGCTTTTCCTCCAGAATTGTCCTGCATTTAGTGCCATCCATCTTTCCTTCAATGCTGACCAACTTTCCTGTCCCTGCAAATGAAAAACACCCCTACAGCATGATGCTGCCACCACCATGCTTCACTGCAGGGATAGTGTTCTCAGGGTGATGGGAATTGGTGTTTGCGCCACACATGGCATTTCCCACGACAGCAAGTTGTTCAATTATAGTCTCATCTGACCAGAGAATCTTCTTCCATGTGTTTGAGGAGTTTGCCTCATGCTGTTGGACAAACTCCAAATGTGTTTTCTTATGTTTTTCCGGCTACTCTTTCATAAAGTCCCACTCTGTGGAGTGTATAGCTTAAAGTGGTCCACAGCTGAGATGGGACAGATACTCCCATCTCCACTGTGGATCTTTGCAGCTCCTTCAGTGTTATCTTTGGTGTTTTTGTTGCATCTCTGATTAATGCCCTCCTTGCCCGGTCTGTGAGTTTTGGTGAGCGGGCTTCTCGTCAAGTTTGTGGTGATGCCATATTCTCTCCATTTTGCTATAATGGATTTAATGGTGCTCTGTGGGATATCCAAAGTTTGGGATATTTTTTATAACCCAACCCTGATCTATACTTCTTCACAACTCTGTCTCTGACCTGTTTGAAGTGCTCCTTGGTTTTCATGTTGCTTGCTTAGTAGTGTTACAGAGTCAGGGTCCTTCCAGAACAGGTTGATTTATACAGACATCATGTGATACTTTGATTGCACACAGGTGGCTCTTTAATCAACTAATTATGTGACTTAAGTGAATTGGTTAGACCAGCTCTTTCAGGGTTCCATACGAAAGGGGGTGAATACCTATACACACTCCAGGTTTCTGGGGGTCCCCCCCATCTTGTTTGTGTCACAATAAAGAAACAATTTGCACCTTTAAAGTGGTAGACACATTGTGTAAATCAAATGGTGCCAACCCTCCAAAAAGCCATTTTAATTCCAGCTTGTAATGTGACAAAACAGGACAAACACCAAGGGGGATGAATACTTTTGCAAGACACTGTATGCACAACTCAATATGCCCATAAATGCCAGGACAAGCTCAGCACTCAAATAAGCTGCCTGGACTGGTCATCACACTCCAACTTCAGGCACAAAAGAAGTCTGACTACACAGTGAACGGCAGACAACACCTTATATCTTGCTGTTCTCAAATTTGGTGGGAAATTAGTAAATAATAGACAGCCAGCTGATTTGAGTTTTTCATGTGTGTAAATGTGTGCAATTCAACCCCACTACTTGCAAGATTCCATGTCTTTTTCCTGTGATGCCTGATTTTATTGAACACTTAGTTTATGTAAAAAAAAAAATTGACAGAATAAGATTGAATCTCTATATTACTGTATAGGGCAATGATCATCCCATCATCTGGTGTCACCCAGAAGAGGACCGGTTCCCTTTTAAGTTGGATTCCTCTCACGTTTTCTTCTGGCTTATTCACTCAGGATCTAGATATTCGTCCAGATTTCTGTTAAGACGCTCTGTGACAATGTTAAAAGCTCAATACAAATTGAAGGGAGCCGTTATGTCCAAGAAAGTTTGTCCAAGTACGGCATAACTGCTTACAGGCTTTCAATGCCCAACTGCAAAAGTATATAATGCAATTCAGAAACTTCTGGTACTAAACAATACATTTATTTGGAAAGTGGACAACGTCAATATTTTTATAATTATACAGCAAGTCTGTTAACTTTTAAAAATATATATTCTGTGATGTTTGGGGACATTAATGGTTTTTAAGCTCAAAACCTATGTAGGGTCAGCAGGGCAAGTAAGGAAACCTATTTATCATGATTAGCTATGAGATGGTGGTCCATATAATTATTTTTTTGGTTTTCGGCTCCTTATAGAGCATTGCAAATATTGGGGTTTTTCATCAGAGCACAGACTAATATTACAAAGTGTTTAATTTACAAAAGGTGTTCTGACCACAATCTTAACATTGTACTTCTCTGGACATTAGACAAGGTCATGTACTTTTAACACAGGTATTCCTAATCAGTGGCACTGCATGCATTTATTTTAAAAGCATCATAATGTAACTATACCTAAGCTCATAAAACAAGGATCCTAGCATCACTTCAGGTTCACAAAAACGGCACAGGCTAAAATTATAAATGCTTTACATGCCCTGTTCTCTCAAGTTAACATTTCACAAATTATTGCCCAGCAATTACATAATTCATAATCAATCTAGAGCCAATAGTGCAGCCCATCACATGACACGTGTGACTATTTAAGACAGGACAATAGGTATATTGAGGCAGATATGAAAATGTAAGCAAGCCTTGCACAGAGCAAGTCTGACCCTCTTGTCCATGGTTAATCATTCCTCCACCATCTCCTGCTATTTACCAACTGCTGCATTTTTACATGCATTTGTCTTCCAACATGGCAATTTTCTTATTCATATAATAATAATAAATAATATCCAAGCACTCCTTTGCAAAGTGTCTTCATTAACAAATTAGGAACATTTACACAGAACACTAAAACGTAGCTAGATGGATATCCCATACAAGTTTCTTGACAGTCATTTAACACAAACACTGTCAAATGCTTGCTGAAACCCGATTATCTAATTACAGCCAACCTAAGTGTTCATGAATTATAGTTTATAAAAATTTTGTATGTGCCATGTGCCATGTGCCATGCAATGTGCCATGCTCGTGTGCGAAATGGGATATGAATAGATCAGTCTTGCAAAGATATAGGCTCACATTGTTTCATGGATCACCTCTTCATGATCATTTTCATACACAAATTCTGAAAGTCCACTGTGTAAAAGGAGTACATCATCCTGTAGCTACCAACAAAATCCAGATCAAAGCTGCACTATGTTTGAAAGAGCACACATTATAGCACGGTAACTTAAGGAACAGGATTTGTGATTCCAGTAAACACAGTATATTGTACAATCGGCTCACCATTTTGAGATGGTACAGTCTCACTGACTGGTAGAAAAATACCATCCCAGTCACGATATGATTTGCATCATCATGTTGCAGTGCATTATGGGTATTTCAGCACTACTTATTACAATGCATAATGGTAGAAAATTTTGCACAGGACTTCAAAATGAATTTTACAAAAAACAGCACACTATACCATGAATATAATGCAGTTTTGGACAGCGGGTCTCAAAGTCTTAACACTCAGCAGTCTTCAAACGACAGACTGTACTCTGAGACCCTTCAGATGAATTTGCACTCAAAGTGCAAAGAAAAAGTACTAAGCCTCAAGTGAGATACAAATAATCAGTACAAACCTTCAGCAAGAATACTGAATCTGTTCAAACCTGCATCGTATACAGATATCAGCTTCAGTGACTATGTGACCTTCACTGTGGACATGCAGTGCAATGACAGGTATATGGAAGCTTTCTGGCCCAGTACAGCAAGTCTCAACTCTGTCATGGAGCCAGTAGGGATTGGAACGAGATTCAGCTCCAGAGCAGAGCACAAAAAAAAAAAAAAACCACAAGGGTGACTGGTTACTTTCAAACACCCTTCTTTAAGATGGCCAATAAGCGAAAGAACACTGTTGCTCAAAAGGCGGATGAATTCCTGCTATTGATGAGGCTGGCCAGAGAGCCGAGGGAGAGGAAAAGGTTTAAACCAGGCGAACCGTGTTCCCCTGGAAACACACCCTCATGTGAACAAGGCTCAAGTGTGTGTCTCCATACGAGGCCAGACTGAAAAAAGAAGGAAAGACAAATGGAAGTGAATGGTTGGGTTTTGCAGATGAGGCACACACACAGAGGAGAGAGAGAGAGAGACCGAGACAGACAGACAGACAGACAGACAGACAGACAGACAAAAGAGACAGATTTCAGAGACCGTGACCCTTTGCAACAGTAACAGTTAATAATAGCAGAATAGTTATAAAACCATGTAGAGCAGCAGTTCTCAAACTTCTTGCAGCCAGACACCTTTTCCAGAGTAACAAAATTTTCAAGGACTCCCTTATGGCCACAGATTTAATTTTAAGGACAACAAGGCAAATAAATACTATTATATTAATTTATACAATCCATTAGAGCTTTTTATTCCTGAGCTTTCCACTATACAGATACAGAGTTGAAATGCTGTGTGTCATTAACAATTTCTGGGTTTTATTTTTAAAGTTTCACTTAAACTGAAGTCAAGATGGTTTCTAGTAATCAAGTTTTAAGTGAACCCATTTCCTTTCAAGCAACCCCTCAATTAAACTTACAACCACATGATAACTAAATTATAAAACACTGATTCTGGTTATGGTGGCAGATATTTTATATATATATATATATATAAAACAAAACCACCACCCACCCAAGACAATCAGAGACCCCCTGACAATATGTCACAAACTTTGAGAACTATGAATGTAGAGTAATAAAGCTTGTCATTGTTATCACTTGATTATAGGAGATTGTTACTTTGAAAAACCCTTTGGGAGACATAACTGTTTATGAAGACATACACAGTCAATTTCAGCAAAGGAAAAGATCTGTGATGCTCCTGTTGCTTAGCACTGACAAAGAATGTAAACAATGTGCATGGAGTGGCAATGAGCTCATTCCACTGTGTAAACTACCTCCCCCCCCAAAAAACACACACACACACACACACACACCCCAATTCACCTTCACTGTGTGCACCTAAATATTTTTGAGTCAATTGGGGAGGGAGGAATAAATAAATAAATAAATAAATAAATAAAATAAAAACAGCACTATGTAGCTTTATGGTCATATTTATTCAAGTGTGCAAACAAAATCCAGGCCAGAGTTTGGTCTCTACTACCTACACCTTCAAGGTCATCCTTAGAGATATGACTACACATGAAAAAGAAGAGACTGCATGGAAAAGAGGGAGATCTGTCAGTGTCTGATATGGGGGCACAGAGCTTGAGAATGGCATGCAGCAGGAAAAGGGGGACAGAGAGGTTGTGTGAGACTAAGGAATAGGCACTGGATGGCACTGTGTTGATTGTGCGCGCGCGCACAAAATGTGGACGTAGGCTGACTCTCAGTGGCAGTATACAAAGGAATAATTCACAACCTAGAGGGGTGGGGGTAGGGGGGTTAACATTACACACACACACACACACACGAGTGGGGCTAGCATTCAAAGTCCCAGAAAATAAATTTGTAAAAATAAATAAATAAATAAATAAATAAAAAATCATCATCTGTATGGTACCCGAGTGTTATACTAAAACACTGACACGTTTGAATAAAAAGATAGAAATATGAAAAATGCTGCTCAAAAGGTACACAAGTGTACAAACCTACAAAATTATTTACACGATTATAGTAGACTGTACTTTAACTTTTACTCACTAACTTGCTTTCTCTTCTTACGCTGTTTATTCTAGGAGAACATTTAAGCACAAAGTTTTAAAAACTCTCTGATGAAGGTAACCAAATACATGCAGACATTAGAAAAGTCCCCAATAACTCCTAACAGGTTCATGCATATTAAGTGCACGGCAAGACCCAATAAGAAAGCAATCATAGATTTCGCTTGCTTGGGGCTTTTAAATTAGGTTCACTTTGATGATAAACTGTGGAAGAAAAGAAAAAAGGCTTTACTAAAATTATGACAAGAACTCACTAATATGCAGTGATGCATTCTCTGCATGGTTGAAATTGCTTCCATTGAACATGATGTGGAGTTACAGGCTTAGATTGGAAGCCAAATGCTCAGCAGCTGCCCAAAGTTCACATGTCTGCAGATAAGCCAGTATGGTTAAACGACACTTTGCTGAGTTGGTTAATATAAAATGACTCAGAGAACACACACACAAACACTTCAGGCTAATCAAGTCACACAGATATGACGTTATCTCACTGAATCAGTGAGAAAATAGTGGCTTCTAAATTCATTCAAAAAGTCAAGAGCCCACTTCCTGTGAGCTGAGTGCGTTTCTACTTACTGAGACAAGATCTGAATCTACTTAAAGCACAAATAGGGCTGAATTACTCAGTCAGCAAAGGTCACAGTGAAATCTATGGTGTGTATATTCTGCTCATATATGATACTTTAAGAATCCGGAGCAAAGGAAATGTCAGAAAATGTCATTGGCAACTGAAGTTTCCTGTATGGTAGTCTACTGAAAGGAGCTCTGGCACAGACACACACACACACAAAAGTATAAGCCCTTTGAGCAATATGAACTGAAAATGTGCGCAAAGTGTTACATGACCAGTTCATTAAAGAAAAAACATTAACAATAGCTCACCTACTGTATATTTTACAATTCGCATACAAAACCTAGAAATCAATATGCACAGAATTTTTCAACCTAATTTCTATTGCACATTCATGATTACACTTACAGCAATTTAAAGATGATAGTTCCTCAATCAAAGAAATGTGTTTGCAAATTAACCCATAACACTATAACTCAAAAGTACACCACTACTTTTCCAGACCGAAGTATTTGTGGTTATGTAACCAACATAGCTAAAGTAGCTCAAAATAAACACACAGCCTCGGTTTTAGCCTTACCGTACAGGGATACTATTGGAAAAGTGTACTCTATTGTAGACTCATGTACTGCTCCAGTGCTGGGAAAACTAGACAGATATAACAGGGGAATTCTAGCCTGTGGTAATCAAACATCTGCTCCAGATGCAATTGACAGAGACCTTAGTTGAAAAATTGTGCCATATTCTATCAAACTTGTGTGATCAAATTGTACAACCATCAATACAAGGATGTATTGTGTGGAAAAAAAAAAAAAGAGAAAAACCTTTTCATTTGATTAACATAAGCTGGAAATTTAAGTTGCAGGGTTATTTCTAAAAGATTCCAAACTTGCAGATCATATTTCAGTCAGTATTAATGAAATGGTTTGGGGTAAATAAAGAATGTGTGATGTAATCTCACAACTAGATCATTGTTTTGGTGGTGATACGATGGAGAAATGGAGCGTGTGCATGTACACCACCTACTTTCCAACATATGCAAGAAGTTAATGGTCCATACTGTCAACTCCTTGAGAGAGAGCTTGAGTATCAGTACCTAGCACCTACTGACCTTCTGTTAGCTGCTCTGTACTCAGGTTACCCAGTGTCTGTGTCTTCCTCACTCACTCTCACACAGAAAACACTGACGGCTAAAAGGAAAAAAACGGTGCTAATCAATGTGTGACTGATAGACAAGCACCTCTGACCCCACTTTCTTTCCCTTACTCTGCAGTTAATCACTAAACTCTGTTACATAATAAGCACACGCTACCAAAAAAACAAAACAAAACACCACCTCTCTCTCTGGAGGTAGTTTCCACAGGCAAGCCATTTCAGATGAAAACTTGGACTCTGCATATGCACCAAACAGCAGTGTTCAGTACCATATTTAGCCTTCTTGAAGAAAGTGGAGCAGGTACTCATGAAAGTACTTCATTCTGACTCCGTAGTGCTACTGGGGAACTTCCATGCCAACACTGGGAATGCTGGCAAGAGGCACGCTTGGGAGGAATGGATTTAACCGTTAAGAGCAAAATGTTATTAGATGACTGTGCAAGCACTTCGTATGAACACAAGCTTGCTCTGAATTACACATGGTACCAGAGCACTTTGGGTCAGTGATGGATTGTATGAATGTAGCATCACATGGAGGCAAAAGCATGCACAGCCTCTGCTGAGCAAATGCAGGGGCGTGTTTATCTCTACTGGGGATATTGTTAAACGATGAAAGGAGTACTGTGAGGAGCTCCTTAACCCAGCGTGCATACTCTCATTCAGGAGGCAGAAATCTCTAGTGTTTTGGAGTCTGTTTCTGCTGGTTGAGGTTACGGTGATGGTTTGATGAGCTTCAACTGTAGATGTTGAACCTCATCAAGGCACTGGACATGGTTGAGGTTGGAAATCTGTGGAAGCTCCTTTGGGCTGCCAAACTGAGATGGTGATCCATGATAACTCTAGAGTAGTATGGACACAAGGCGTAAATACAGCAAAAGTGATGCGTTTTAAAACTAAAAACACATTAACACAGATGTAGCCTTACTCTCCGATAGGGTGATATGGCTGCTACTCTGAATCAAGTGCAGCCAGCTGAGATTACAAAGATGTCCACCAGCCCGCTCCCACTAAAGCAACAACCAGGCACGTCTCACTGGATGAAACCCTGGGACAGACCCAGGACCCAGTCGAAATGTTATATCTCAAAAGTTGGCTTGGGAACTCCTGGGGATTCCCAGCGATAGAGAAGTCTGGGCTGCTCTTCTCTGGCTGCTTCCACAGTGACTCACACCAGGAAAATCAGACAGAAAATTAATTTTTTTTAAAAACCATATGCATCACAACATAAGATTTTGCAAGAAATACTAAAAAGGAACGGTTAAAGTGCATATCCTGAACCAAATTCGTGTTGTTTTTTTAATGAAAGAATGTCCCTTTACACACTCATCCAGAAGGGTAATTTTGCACAAGGCCATCTGTCTACAGCAGAAAAAAATTAAAACGCATCTGGAAAAATCCCAAGGGAGTCTGGAGCCAGATTTGTGACATCACCTGCGGAACCGCCAGCAGGCTACGAGAGCTTGCACGGTTTCAGTGCACAGCCTGTGTAGACCAAGTTTAGCAACTAGCGATTTTGCATTGAAATATGGAATTGTCACCTGAGCGCAATGTGGGAAACGATGAGTACTAATCCCATCAAGATAGGTGTTGCTACACCCTCCTACGATACATCTGTTAACCATTTTAATAATTACATGATAACATTGAAGAAATTTGCAGAAAACCACCAGGTCGTTCTCTCAAACAAACCAGCGCTGACGTAGGATTCAGAGGGAGGCGTCCCGCACGTGACGTCACGAAAAATCAACGTTTCCCGGGAAATCCAAATGCCAAGTTTTTTCAGAGGCGGATGAATTCGCCTCAAATGGCTTGATTTCAACTCAATTTTTCTGGTATTGCGCAAGGTAAAAAAAATATTGCACACAATGCAAAATGTGACAGATATTTGACCCAAGTTTAATATAAAATAGGAGAATTACATTGATCTCGCTCCTGAATTTACCCATGATATGAACTTTGAAGTAAGCAGTCCAGTTTGGTCTCTTCTCTTCAACAGTGCAAAGCACAAATTAAGTCACAGGTTTGTTATGTTGTAACAAAAGAAGTAGTAAACCGTGATTAAGCAAGTGTATTAAGAAAACAAATAAGCACGCGTATTTCAATGAGTGTCTAAACGATGTGTTACACACAGTACATAATCAAATACAACAGATTACAAAAGACTCTGAAACAACAACAGATGACAAAAATGTCTACTGCTTTTCTACAACAAGGCTATCACCCATTTTTCACATCCTCATCACCAGCTGCCCGTATGTCCTTGAACATGTACACATGCAACTCGCACATCACACACTGTTTCCTGATATGCTCATTCTCCCTCTCCAAAGTGACACAAGAACTTTAGTCACTTTACCATGTGGGTCACGTTACAAAATACTGGAGGACTCCGAGGCATGTATGCACATCCACAGGGTAACATCACACAGCTCTTGATTTGGGTCATTTGTGCACTGGCTGTATGCCAGGCTGTTGAATGTGCCCTCATTTCCATCTGAAGGGCCCCAGAGAAAGAGACGAGCTTAAAAAAAGATGTATAAAAAAAAATACTCTGGCCACCAGCCCATTCTGACACCAGCAGTAATTCATTCATTCATTCTCTCTTTCTCTCTCTCACACACACACAAACACATTGCTTAACATGTTCATCCATATCCAGTATTCCAGTTTACAGAGTGAAATACACAGCCTCAGTGTTGAGCATCAGTGTTTGTCCAGGGTTCACATCAATGTTTGTCCATGCTTCACTGGCAGCACACACACACATCTATCAGTCAACAAAATGAACAGCACAGACTGTATAACAGCTCAGAATGCTGGATACCACTTTGTTGTAAAGCAAGAGTTACTCTTTCCTTAATTTGCTCTCCAGTGCCTCTGGATGCCATCATAAAGGGCAGCACGGTGGTATAAGTGGTTACCACGGTCGCCTCACAGCAAGAAGGTTCTGGGTTCGAGCCCAGCGGCCGGTGAGGGCCTTTCTGTGTGGAGTTTGCATGTTCTCTGTCTGCATGGGTTTCCTCCGGGTGCTCTGGTTTCCCACAAAGTCCAAGGACATGCGGTTAGGTTAATATGGGATGGCCTTGGGCTGAGGTGCCCTTGAGCAAGGCACCTAACTCCCAACTGCTCTCTCCTCGGGCGCCATTAAGCCAGTATCTCACTGGGCTGCGACAGCTTGCGACAAATTGCGAACGTCATTCACGAGAGTGTTTCAAAAGTGTCTTGAAACATTCGCAGGGCTTCTCAATTTCCTCGCAAAGTGTCGCTCCTTCATCGCTGAAATTTTGAACATGTTCAAAAAATCAGCGCGACAAAATTTCTCTCAAAATAGCCGCAAAGCCGTCACGAACCCTTCTCAAGTCAGTTTCCATGAGACAGGAAGTCTGAGTTCAGCCAGTATCTCACTAGCACTACGTTCAGACTGCAACCTGAAACGACCCATATCCGATTTGTTGTGAAATCCGATTTTTTTGTTAGGCCGTTCACATTACCAATTATATGAGACTTGTATGCAATCTCCAATATGAACGGAAAACGACCCAAAAGTGTCCCGCATGCGCAAATTGCTGTTTTCCACCAAAGAGGCGGGATTAGCCAACGCAGAATAGTGACGTTTGTCTCTTGTTGATGACGTGTAGGTCACATGAATGCGACCTGTCCGGTCAGACTGCAGTCGCATGTGAAAATAACGGATATGCATCGAAATTAGGACCACATATCCAAGCGGCCCGGGTCGCATGTGAAAAAAATCGGATCTGTGTCATTCAGATTGTCAATAACAGATCGGATACAGGTCGTATACGGGCAAAAAAAATCGGATACGGGTCGTTTCAGGGTGCAGTCTGAACGTAGTGTAGGCTGCGACAGCTTGCGACAAACTGCGAAAGTCATTCACGAGAGAGTTTCAAAAGTGTCTTGAAACACTCGCAGGGCTTCTCAATTTCCTCGCATGAGTCGCAAAGTGTCGCTCCTTCGCCGCTAAAATTCTGAACATGTTCAAAAATTAGCACAACAAAATCTCTCTCAAAATAGCTGCAAACGTGTCGCAAAGCCGTCACAAACCCTTCTCAAGTCAGTTTCCGTGAGACAGGAAGTCCGAGTTCAGCCAGTACCTCACTGGGTTGTGACTAGTTGGAGACACAACAATTGTGATAAAATATGCGAATATCAATTCAATGTGATTCCAAGTGAAAATTGTCGCTAATTCGCATATTTTATCGCAATTGTTGTGTCTCCAACTAGTCACAGCCCAGAGAGACACTGACTTTAGCATGGCTGCCCACTGCTCCGGGTGTGTGTGTGTGTGTGTTCACTGCTTCAGAGAGGAATTTCACAAGTGTGTGATGAATAAAGTTGTGTTTTCTTTCTCTCTTTCTTAAAGCAGGCCTTGTTATTAAAAAGGCTGAGAATTTAAATTCCTGTTATGGTGAAAGAGGAAGAATAAACGTCATATGGTGGTCATTAAATTCAGGGAAATTAAACTACAACAACACAGGGATCCTGTCTGTCTGTCTGTCTGTCTAAAACTATAAGCCATATCCCACCTTTACAGAGTGCTTTGACACAGGACTTGCATTTAGTGTACACACACACACAAACCTGCCACAATGTCTTCCCTTCACATGTTTCTGTACAGAATCGGTATTTTGTACCGGAGCGACGGAATTCAGCAGCTAACGGCTGAATAAATACCTTTTTTTCGGTTTGTTTTAGTAAACAGCTTTCATTCTACCCACCAAATGAAAAAATACCCGACAGGAACATAAATATGTTTCCTGTGGTAAATAAAGCCGACAGGAGTCATGTTTTCAGGTGTTTAAATGGACGGAATGACGCTAACTCAGTGAAAGCTGCTGCTATGCTACAGTCTAACCCGCGGTGACACGGTCGCCTGGACGGTACACGGTATCCGGGGGCGGTATTAGCTTAGCAACAAAAAACAACATGAAACACGAGTAGCTAAAAATGCTATCAATCTCACACTTACCAGAAACGAAAAGAGCCGCTGAGAGCAGAGTCCCAGCCCTCGGCTTCTTCTCTCGCGCAGGCCGGATGCCGTCTTTTCTCTCCACACACACCGCTCCTCGCGCGCGGGTATTGTTTATTATCGCGGTTTTTGGGGACCGTGACTGCCTCAGCGCTTAAACATGCACTCAGAACATTTCACACAAAACCCAAACGACTCCGTTTGTGACACCGCTCTCACGGGTTTTTGGTGTTAAAACAGGCTCGGGTTGAACTCCGGCGTAGACTGACACACAGGTCGGAGCGGGTTACTGCCCGTCTCTACTGACGCCTCCGCCTAGTGAGGCGACATGAGAGGAAGTGGAAAAGCCTGTCTTTATTATTAATGCTAGTTAAACAGATAAACAGCGCCTCCTGCAGGAAGAGCGGCGTAATTCAATTTAGGAAATATTTCCCGATAAAGTGCTCCCTCTGCTGTCAAAACTTTGAATGATAGCTTGAATTAATTTTTTTTAAACTATATTATACACACATGGGTGCTTGAAAGTTTGTGAACCTTTTAGAATTTTCTATATTTCTGCATAAATATGACCTAAAACATCATCAGATTTTCACACAAGTCCTAAAAGTAGATAAAGAGAACCCAGTTAAACAAATGAGACAAAAATATTATACTTGGTCATTTATTTATTGAGGAAAATGATCCAATATTACATATCTCTGAGTGGCAAAAGTATGTGAACCTTTGCTTTCAGTATCTGGTTTGACCCCCTTGTGCAGCAATAACTGCAACTAAACGTTTCTGGTAACTGTTGATCAGTCCTGCACACCGGCTTGGAGGAATTTTAGCCCGTTCCTCCGTACAGAACAGCTTCATCTCTGGGATGTTGGTGGGTTTCCTCACATGAACTGCTCGCTTCAGGTCCTTCCACAACATTTCGATTGGATTAAGGTCAGGACTTTGACTTGGCCATTCCAAAACATTAACTTTATTCTTCTTTAACCATTCTTTGGTAGAACGACTTGTGTGCTTAGGGTCGTTGTCTTGCTGCATGACCCACCTTCTCTTGAGATTCAGTTCATGGACAGATGTCCTGACATTTTCCTTTCGAATTCGCTGGTATAATTCAGAATTCATTGTTCCATCAATGATGGCAAGCCGTCCTGGCCCAGATGCAGCAAAACAGGCCCAAACCATGATACTACCACCACCATGTTTCACAGATGGGATAAGGTTCTTATGCTGGAATGCAGTGTTTTCCTTTCTCCAAACATAACGCTTCTCATTTAAACCAAAAAGTTCTATTTTGGTCTCATCCATCCACAAAACATTTTTCCAATAGCCTTCTGGCTTGTCCACGTGATCTTTAGAAAACTGCAAATGAGCAGCAGTGTTCTTTTTGGAGAGCAGTGGCTTTCTCCTTGCAACTCTGCCATGCACACCATTGTTGTTCAGTGTTCTCCTGATGGTGGATTCATGAACATTAACATTAGCTAACGTGAGAAGAGGCCTTCGGTTGCTTAGAAGTTACCCTGGGGTCGTTTGTGACCTCGTCGATTATTACACGTCTTGCTCTTGGAGTGATCTTTGTTGGTTGACCACTCCTGGGGAGGGTAACAATGGTCTTAAATTTCCTCCATTTGTACACAATCTGTCTGACTGTGGATTGGTGGAGTCCAAACTCTTTAGAGATGGTTTTGTAACCTTTTCCAGCCTGATGAGCATCAAGAATGCTTTTTCTGAGGTCCTCAGAAATCTCCTTTGTTCGTGCCATGATACACTTCTACAAACATGTGTTGTGAAGATCAGACTTTGATAGATCCCTGTTCTTTAAATAAAACAGGGTGCCCACTCACACCTGATTGTCATCCCATTGATTGAAAACGCCTGACTCTAATTTCACCTTCAAATTAACTGCTAATCCTAGAGGTTCACATACTTTTGCCACTCACAGATATGTAATATTGGCTCATGTTCCTCAATAAGTAAATGACCAAGTATAATATTTTTGTTTCATTTGTTTAACTGGGTTCTCTTTGTCTACTTTTAGGACTTGTGTGAAAATCTGATGATGTTTTAGGTCATATTTATGCAGAAATATTGCTGATGTTGTAGCTCGTCTTTTAGATCCTACAGGGGATTTAGTAACTACTATTCACAGCACGTTTAATGTGAAAACTTTTAGTTCACCTCAAGTGAATCGACCATCATTTCAATTTAAGAGCGTTTCCGAGAGTTCTATTCATTTGCAGCTTCGAAAGTTAAGAAATGGCAAGTCCGTCGGTCTTGATAATATTTCTCCACGTCTACTTAAAGACACTGCTGATATTGTTACCAAGCCAATAACAGAAATAATTAACGCATCTTTATGTCAAGGTAAAGTTCCTGATGATTGGAAAAGTGCATGTGTTATTCCCCTGTTTAAGACAGGAAGGGCTGAGGATATGGATAATTATAGACCTATTTCTATCCTTCCTACTACGTCTAAATTGTTAGAAAGGGCAGTTCATGCTCAGCTTTATGAATATCTGAACCAGAATAAGATCTTGAGTCCATATCAATGTGGTTTTAGGAAGGCGTATTCGACCGAGTCTATGGCATTATTATTTGCAGACACTACACGTAGGAATGTCGATCAAGGTCATATGACAGGGGCAGTTTTTATCGATTTTCGCAAGGCCTTCGATAGTGTTGATCATGCCATACGGGTACATAAGTTGTCTGCCTTGGGAATTATGGATCGAGAATATAAGTGGTTTGAAAACTACCTTTGTGGTAGAACTCAGATTGTTCACTTTCAAGAAGTATTATCAGAATCTGAGCCCATTATTTCTGGTGTGCTTCAGGGCTCAATACTCGTTCCTCTCCTTTTTGTTATCTATATCAATGATTTAGTTGTCGTTAGGCAATGCAACATACTTATGTATGCAGACGATACTGTTTTGTTTTGTTCTGGTTCAACTGCATCTATAATTGAAGGAAAGCTTAATGTTGACCTTGAGTTGGCTGGATCTTGGCTTGGTGAAAATAGCTTGTTTCTAAATGTCACAAAAACCGAGTCCATGCTATTTGGAACTTATGTTAAGCTTTTACAGGTTTCTGATTTTAATATACTATTTAGTGGTCACCCTATTAAACGTGCATTTGAATTTAAATATTTGGGAATTATTTTTGATGAATGCCTTTCATGGAATTCCCATATCCAGTATATATTATCTAAGGCTGGCAAAAGGCTGGGTATGCTAGGGCACATAAGGAATAATTTAACGTTACACTGTGCGAATATTATGTATACATCTTTCATTCGCCCTGTTCTTGAATACTGTGATAATGTATGGGGGTGCTGTGGTATCGGAGATTTCAGTGGCGTGCTGCAAGGATAGTTACTAGAATAGGTGAGAGTGATAGGGCCTTAGATGCAGTTCATTGGTCCACCCTACAAAATAGGCGTGACGACCACGTGTTCAAACTTTTTAAGAAATGTATTAATGGGAGTTGCCCGCAATTTTTTGGAAATCATTTTACTTTTAATAATGCCATACACAACAGGTTCACTAGACAAAGCAATATGTTACATTTACCAAGGGTAAGAACCGAGCTGGCTAAGAAATCATTTTATTATCATGGATGTATAATTTTTAATAGGTTACAACTATAGTTGATGATTATTTGACCTTTCCCGGATTCACTTGGATGCTCGCGGAGCGGTGGTCACGGGTCGAGGTTGGCTTTGATGGGTAGTTGGTTCAGTCTTGGCTTTTGGCCTTTGTTTTGTGGGCGTCCGGGCGAATTCGGGAGGGGTCTATTCCAATATAATTATACTTTTATACATTTAATAATCCTTTTATATTTTAGCTTTTTTGTACTTATTGTTAGATTGAATATTGAATATATATTGTAAATAATGTAGTCAAATTTTATTATAATTGGGTTTTTTGTGGTTTTTGTTTGTTGTAAGATGTATATGTGTGTATAACAGGGCTCCTTTTGATAGCAGAGGCATTTTGCCACTGATTGGACTACCCTGTTGTTGTTTAAATAAAGGTTCCAAATATAGGAAATTCTAAAGGGTTCACAAACTTTCAAGCACCATTGTATATATATTTTTTAAAATCTGATTTTACTAGTGGGTGGCACGGTGGTATAGTGGTTTGCAAGAAGGTCCTGGGTTTGAGCCCAGCAGCCAACAAGGGCCTTTCTGTGTGGAGTTTGCATGTTCTCACCATGTCCATGTGGGTTTCCTCCAGGTGCTCCGGTTTGCCCCACAGTCCAAATTAGGCTAATTCCATCCATCCATCCATCCATCCATTATCTGTAGCCACTTATTCTGTTCTACAGGGTTGCAGGCAAGCTGGAGCCTATCCCAGCTGACTATGGGTAAGAGGCAGGGTACACCCTGGACAAGTCGCCAGGTCATCACAGGGCTGACACATAGAGACAAACAAGCATTCACACTCACATTCACACCTACGGTCAATTTAGAGCCACCAATTAGCCTAACCTGCATGTCTTTGGACCGTGGGGGGAAACTGGAGCACCCAGAGGAAACCCATGCAGACATGGGGAGAACATGCAAACTCCACACAGAAAGGCCTTCGCTGGCCACTGGACTCGAACCCAGGACCTTCTTACTGTGAGGCAACAGTGCTAACCACTACACCACCATGCTGGATGGCTTGAATTAATTTATATAAAATATATATATATTTTTAAATCTGATTTTACAAGTGGGCGGCACGGTGGTGTAGTGGTTAGCACTGTCGCCTCACAGCAAGAAGGTCCTGGGTTCGAGTGCAGTGGCCGGCGAGGGCCTTTCTGTGTGGAGTTTGCATGTTCTCCTCCTGTCTGCGTGGGTTTCCTCTGGGTGCTCCAGTTTCCCTCACAGTCCAAAGACATGCAGGTTAGGTTAATTGGTGGCTCTAAATTGACCGTAGGTGTGAATGGTTGTTTGTCTCTATGTGTCAGCCCTGCGATGACCTGGCGACTTGTCCAGGGTGTACCCCGCCTCTTGCCCATAGTCAGCTGGGATAGGCTCCAGCTTGCCTGTAGGACAGGATAAGCGGCTACAGATAATGGATGGATGGATGGATGGATGATTTTACAAGTAGGGTGAGAAACGGCATTTCAATTCTCCTGTATGTCCTGGATATATAGTGAATTGACAATAAAAATCTTTGAATCTTGAATCATCTAGAGCAGGGCTTTTCAAAGTGTAGGGCGCGCCCCCCCCCGGGGGGCGCCAGAGTTCTTCAGGGGGGGCGCAACGTGAGAGACAAAATGGATCGATTTTTAGTACCTAAAGCTACAGGGAGTGAGGAGACGGCCAAGCAAAAAAACAGAGCCTCCAGGATGTTGCGATTTGCAACTACAGCGCAAATTCAACCAATCCCCGCGAATTCAGGGCGGTGTTGCAATTATATCCAATCACCGCAACTTTCCCGCAAATTTGACCAATCGTTGGCGTCGTCTTGAGGTGACGTCAACAAACTACCTTCCGCCTTACTTCCGTGTATACGTTCAAGAGAAGCAGCATGCGCGCAGTGTTGCCAGATTGGGCGGTTTCAAGTGCTTTTTGGCGGGTTTTGAACATATTTTGGACTGGAAAACGTCAGCAGTATCTGGCAACATTGCATGATGTGTGAGTCAGTGTTTATATAGGCTTAAATTCTGTTACTGAAAGTGTGTTATGTTTACAGTGAAGGACTGTGTGCACTTTATTTTTTTTTACTTAATACAAGAAATTAATGGATGCCAACATTTTTGCCAAAATGGTATTTTATTTTCCATTGTTTAAGCAGCTTCAGCATCATACTGTGAGATTCTGTTCAAATTGTTTTTTTTTCTTCTATGAAGCCTGAGCCATTTATTTTATTAGTTTATAATTATTGTTTAATTTAGTCTTCAGGAGAGACTGCCTGCACACAGTACTAGTATTAATAGTTTTTTTTTCTTACATGAAAGCTGAGGCATTTATATTATATTTTAAGGTAACTTCATGTTGTGCTGTGAGGTTCTATGCACTTTAACTTTTGAACCAACAGGTGCATTTGGATAAGTAAAGCCTATTTTTTTTGCATTTTTGCAGTCCTGGTAATCTTTTATATTGGTAAAGTTGTTTATAGGACCATTTCTCAGTGTCTTTGTTTTTTTAATCAATAGTTTTTCAGTAATAACTTAATATTTAACATATCACTCAATTTTAATCACAAAAAGAGAAAATCGCAACAATTTCTCGCAACTTTCACTTCCTCCCGCAATGTAATCGCAACAAAAACCTAAACACCGCAACTTTCATCGCAATTTTTTTGGAAACCCCCGCAACATCAGACATTTTAGCCCGCAACAATCACAAAAAAGGCCCACGGAATCCTGGGGGACTGGAAAAAGAAGGAAGTATGACCACGATTATTTAAAGTTTGGATTTTCATGGACTGGATCTGAAGATACTCCACTGCCACAGTGTGTTGTCTGCTAAGAGGTGCTAGCTAACGATGCTATGAGATGTTTAAAATGTGTAAAACAAGATGTTTTAAAAAGCACAGATGTTTAAAATGTGAAAAAGAAAAAAATAATGTGTACAACAACCATTTTTTTTAAAAATACGAATGGAACATTAAGTATAGCAACAACAAAAATTGTGTGTGTGTGTGTGGGGGGGGGGGGGGGGGGCGCTGTTGTTTATTTGCTCTCCGAGGGGGGGACTCTCCCACACTTTGAAAACCCCTGATCTAGAGGTCACCCAGAGGCGGACTGACCATTAGGCAAAGATAGGCAAGTGCCTCAGGCTCCAAGCTACTAGGGGCCCCATAAAACGTCTCATACATTTATTGTTAAGAATTTATCTTTTTTAAATTACTTTTCAATAAATACATCTTTCTAAAAATCCATTTGCTAAAATGGCTTCAGAATGCTGAATTCATAAACGGATCACCCCCACCCCCAGTTTCCACAACACTGGAATATTCCATGGTCTCACTGTACGGTGGTGCAGTGGTTAGTGCTGTCGCCTCACAGCAAAAAGGTTCTGGGTTCAAGCCTCATGGCTGATGGGGGGAGGCTTTCTGTGTGGAGTTTGCATTTTCTCTGCATGGGTTTCCTCCCACTACAAATTGCCGAGCTTGGTATAGTATGGATTGATTTGGTAAAATTCATACATATAGAAAACAAGTATAAATAACACATAAAAGTATAAATGCACTTATTTCCAATGTGGTCCTCTAAAGGACCTTGTATCTTGTCGTACATTGTTCTGGATAAGAGCGTCTGTAATGTAGTGACTACCTCGTGAAGATTGTGACTGGTATAGTCTGTGCCCCTCAGAAAATAGTATGATGCCAGTCACCTCAGAGAATCCATAATTTCAAATGGAGCCTCTCAGTGCATGATATATTTGATTAATATGTCACTCGTGAGGTAATCAATGAATTGTTTTGATAAATTTGGGTACTTTTTGTTTGTGAACGCATCTAGAGAATAAAAAGAAAATCACATGGCTTGAAGACATGAAGTTCATCTTCTTGTGTTGAAAAACTTGCATTTTTCATACAAAATGCATTGCAGATCTGAGTGACTTATTTAAATAATATTTACTGGCTTTTTTTCATGCTATATCAGATATACTCCATTCAGCTAGCATGATACTGAACTCGTCTTTGACTCTTTCAGTATCATGCAAGATGAATGGAACATATCTGATATATCACAAAAAAAAGCCAGCCAATACTATTATTATAATACATACACATTCCTTTTGGGTGTTCAATGCATCTTTCTCTTTTAAAATTCTCTCAAAATTTTCCATATTTAATGAAGCAAACCTGGCAACCATGTTTGTTTACAAATTGTCACAGTCGCTCGCTAGCATGGAAGTTTTACGTCTCCGAGGTGTGACGTCATGTTGTCTTGACATCCATGCAATATCATAAACCATATTCAATGCTTATTCTCCATTGGGGAGAGTGATGTAATACATGTAGGATAAGCGATATGCTAAGAATATTGCATGCTATCAAATCAAATGAATAAAACCTGCTTTTACATGTTTTATTCCATAAAAAAAGTGTCCTGTATGTATAATAATTCCTGATATTTCACTCCAATGATGTCACTCCCAGTATTTTCCCGCTGACTAAACATCAGTTGTCAAAATGACAAACTGGTTCAAAATTAAAATTCTTTTGATTAACTTACTTTTGTGTGTGTGTGTGTGTGTGTGTGTGTGTGTTTATATAATATGAAGAACATTACATGGTGGTGCAAAGATATGAAGTTTATCTTCTCGTGTTGAAAAATATTTCACTCATTCACTTTATTCACTTGTATATTCACCACTCAAAGATACATCAGGGCTTTTCAAAGTGTGGGGCGCGCCTCCCCTAGGGGGCGCCAGAGTTCTTCGGGGGGGGCGCAACGTGAGGAAAAATAACCAGAATAAGTTACTATTCAGACCATAGACATATATACCCTAGTCTGGCTAACGCGACTTCAAAGCTCTGCGAGCATTTGGTCTGGTAAAGATATTAAGCCCAACCGTTTCCCAAAGGCGTGGTTGACCCGCCTCCCTGAAATGCCTCAGTTTGCTACTGGTCAAAGCCAGAAAAGGCTGTGATGAAGCTTAAACCAATCACATCACTCTTTCCTCTGATGTATGTGACGCGACGGAAACTGCTTGAGTAACAGGAAGAACATAAATACCTCCCGGGCTGCTCTTTGCTCCGTTTTCAATGAGAACTTCCCGTTGCTTTCAATACAGCATCTACCGCTGTGTCAAAGGCTTGCCGCTGCTCCATGTTTGTAATGTTTCTAGTGAATGAAGCGCTTCCGGCATAGATTCTGTAAACAATCTATGGCTTCCGGTCGCAGTTCTACTACATCACTGCCTTGAACATGCCTCTACCCAGGGCCGTTGGAGATGCTCAAAGTTGATTGGCTCCCAATTTTTCGGGAGCTTGGAAGAGCTGTAGATAGCTTGCCTTGCCAGACTAAGCTCACAACAGGCCCTCATGTTGCGTCACGCTTAGGATGGGCGGGCCCAGGCTATATATACCACGCCTTTTGCCCGTAGTCAGCTGGGATAGGCTCCAGCTTGCCTGCGACCCTGTAGAACAGGATAAAGCGGCTAGAGATAATGAGATGAGATGAGACAATCACAAAAAAGGCCCGCGAAATCCTGGGGGGACTGACTATTGCGGACATTTAGCGAACTTCAGCTAGCCTTTGCCAGAGACAAAATGGATCGATTTTTAGTACCTAAAGCTACAGTGAGTGAGGAGACAGAGTCTGGGCCAAGCAAAAAAAAGAAGGAAGTATGACCATGATTATTTAAAGTTTGGATTTTCATGGACTGGATCTGAAGATGCTCCACTGCCACAGTGTGTTGTCTGCCAAGAGGTGCTAGCTAACGATGCTATGAGATGTTTAAAATGTGTAAAACAAGATGTTTTTTTAAAAAAAAAGCACAGATGTTTAAAATGTGTAAAACAAAAAAATTAAAATGTGTACAACAACCTTTTTTATTTAAATACGAATGGAACATTAAGGATAGCAACAACAAAAATTGTAAGGGGGCGCTGTTGTTTATTTGCTCTCTGGGGGGGGGGCTGACTCTCCCACACTTTGAAAACCCCTGCTATACATATATTAAACAGTTATTCCATGTTAGTGAGTCATACATGAGTTGATAGCCGATAAGGTGCATAGCACCGAGTCGGCTATAAGCCATGTACGACGAGATTGAGTGGAATAACTGTTTTATTATATGTATTCATTCAATGGACTTTGAGAAACAGAGCATTTTTATTTTTATTTTTGCAAATTCAATAAATATTATATGTATTCATTCAATGGACTTTGTACGGAGCCGTAGAGGGGACATGGTGAATAAAAAAATAACAAAGCGTGGGAACGACTTATAAGGCGTGTGCACGAGATATTAATGCGCGCGCACGAGTTATAACCCGTGCGCACGCTTTGCGTTAAGGCGTGCGCTCGGGTAGTTAAAAGTGAGGGGACGAGTTACAAATCGTTCCCTCGCTTTCATTAAGGCGTGTGCACGAGATATTAAATCGTTCCCTCGCTTTCATTAAGGCGTGAGCACGAGATATTAATACGTGCGCTCGAGTTATAAAGGCGTGCGCACGGGTTATTAAAAAGTGAGGGAACGTCTTAAAACGCGTTCCCTCGGTTTATATCCAAGGCGTGGGAATGATATCCTATGTCGTTCCCTCGACTTATTAAAATATTCCCACAATGTCCTTGTTTTCGTTGATCTCGTTGCCTACACACACACACGTACACACAGGCTGCAGGTCACCATGGTAGCTCCGGAAATACTAGACGCTATTTTATTATATTTTAATACTGGACTCAGATGCACAGAAATCCTCGATGCACTTGCATCCCAATATGGCTTTATTATCAGTCTGAGACACCTCAAGAGAGTTCTGAGAGAGAATGGGCTTCGCCGTCGTAGTTTTTCTGACCTAGGAACGACTATAGATTTCATCATCAGCCAACTAAATAGCCCAGGTCGCCTCCACGGGTACCGCTGGATGCACGCAAAGTGCCTGGAACATGGCATTCAGGAAAAAACAGAGGATGTACGGATTATCCTTCAACTACTGGACCCAGAGAGTGTTGCGCTACGCCGTCGTCGTATACACTTCAGCGCAGACAGTACTTTTCCAAAGGACCCAATTTCATTTGGCATGTCGATTCTTATGACAAACTAAAACCGTTCGGAATCTGCATAAACGGATGCATAGACGGGTTTTCCCGTATAGGATCGTCTGGCTGAAAGCCGCACACACAAGTAGTAACCCGCGAGTGATTGGCAGTTACTATGTGGATGCAGTGGAGAGGTTAGGTGGATGCCCGAGAATCGTGCGAACTGATTTTGGAACTGAGAATGTGACTGTGCGAGACATCCAGAAGTTCTTCAGCTCTCCGAAGAACTCGATCCAGTATTCAGCCCCTTGTCTACGCAGCTGGCCCCACCAAGATTCAATACGCTGATTTGCAGTGCTGGCCCCGGAGATGTAGCTTCGGTCCCCTGCCCTGTCGTCTTCTCCGTCACGCCTGAAGAACTTCTGGATGTCTCGCACAGTCACATTCTCAGTTCCAAAATCAGTTCTCGGGCATCCACCTAACCTCTCCACTGCATCCACATAGTAACTGCCAATCACTCGCGGGTTACTACTTGTGTGTGCGGCTTTCAGCCAGACGATCCTATACGGGAAAACCCGTCTATGCATCCGTTTATGCAGATTCCGAACGGTTTTAGTTTGTCATAAGAATCGACATGCCAAATGAAATTGGGTCCTTTGGAAAAGTACTGTCTGCGCTGAAGTGTACGACGACGGCGTAGCGCAACACTCTCTGGGTCCAGTAGTTGAAGGATAATCCGTACATCCTCTGTTTTTTCCTGAATGCCATGTTCCAGGCACTTTGCGTGCATCCAGCGGTACCCGTGGAGGCGACCTGGGCTATTTAGTTGGCTGATGATGAAATCTATAGTCGTTCCTAGGTCAGAAAAACTACGACGGCGAAGCCCATTCTCTCTCAGAACTCTCTTGAGGTGTCTCAGACTGATAATAAACAGAGGTGTCAAAAGTATTACCATTTATTACTCAAATAGAAGTATAGATACTATGGTTTAGAAATACTTTTCATGAAGTAAAAGTATCAACTGAAGCTTTTTACTCAAGTAAAAGTAAAAAGTATACTGATTTCTAAACTACTTTAAAGTACAAAAGTAAAAGTAATGAAAGAGGAAAAAATGCTATTAAGGACAAAGGCGCAGCCTAGAAGTCCACATACAGTCCATTCTCCTGACCCATTAAAATGTGTTTCATGGAGCACAAGTAATAATGACTTGTTGTCTGTAAGTGTTGTAATGGTGTAAAACTTCATACCTCAGAAGTAAGTTATCAAAACCTTTTTATTGAAAATGTATATATTAACACACACACACACACACACACACACACACACACACACACACACACAAACATGTCTCGACCACATCACCCCATCCTACTGATCCACACAGATGGAAAAAACAACTAAAGTAATACGATTTATTTGAAAAGATTGCAGCATTGTAATGTCCAAAATATTGTATAACGCAATATTTTTGCAGTATGCTGGCAATCATTTTGTGTCCAAAGTTGCATTGCATTCACTGTCTAAACGGCAGTAATAATACAGTATTTGAATGCTATGAATGAATGAATGAATGAATGAATGAATACTACACTAACACTACTGTAAAATTACAGTTTTTTTCTTTTTCATATGAGACGTGCAGTAGAGGCAGCAGGTTCCAGTTAAAATGCAAGAAAAACACTTTCTCATCCCTACTAGTTACTGGCTCACCGAGAGAAGTCAACAGAATGTTTGTGTTCCAGCAATGCGAGGCTGAACACAGGCGAGGAGAGAAAGGGCGGCCGCTGGAATGCCGACACACTACAAGCTCATATAACGTTTACTAAGCTAAGACCTGTCACTTTACTCACTAACACCCACCAAGATACCATAACTGCGTTTGTAAACTTAACCTGACTCAGAAAAGAGAATGCCGCATGGTTCGTGGGGGGGGGGGGGGGGGGGAATTCCACTCCTGACAAACGAACGAGAGCCCGCAATTTACTAACGGTGTTGAAGTCAGAGCTCTGATTGCTGTGTGCTTGGAGCGCCCTGAGTGGCAGTTTATTAGGTGGACAAAGTAATATAAGTAATATAAAGATTGGCGCAATGAAATGCAAGTAACGAGACTATTATAAACGTAACGAAGTAAAAGTAAATGCTTGAAAATGTAACGAGTAGAGATAAAAAGTAGGTTGAAAAGTTATTACTCCAGTAAAGTAGAAAGTATCAAAATTTCTACTTAAGTAAAGTAACGAAGTATTTGTACTTCGTTACTTGACACCTCTGATAATAAAGCCATATTGGGATGCCAGTGCATCGAGGATTTCTGTGTATCTGAGTCCAGTATTAAAATATAATAAAATAGCGTCTAGTATTTCCGGAGCTACCATGGTGACCTACAGCCTGTGTGTACGTGTGTGTGTGTAGGCAACGAGATCAACGAAAACAAGGATATTGTGGGAATATTTTAATAAGTCGAGGGAACGACATAGGATATCATTCCCACGCCTTGGATATAAACCGAGGGAACGCGTTTTAAGACGTTCCCTCACTTTTTAATAACCCGTGCGCACGCCTTTATAACTCGAGTGCACGTATTAATATCTCGTGCTCACGCCTTAATGAAAGCGAGGGAACGATTTAATATCTCGTGCACACGCCTTAATGAAAGCGAGGGAACGATTTGTAACTCGTCCCCTCACTTTTAACTACCCGCGCGCACGCCTTACCGCAAAGCGTGCGCACGGGTTATAACTCGTGCGCGCGCATTAATATCTCGTGCACACGCCTTATAAGTCGTTCCCACGCTTTGTTATTTTTTTATTCACCATGTCCCCTCTACGGCTCCGTAACTTTGAGAAACAGAGCATTTTTATTTTTATTTTTGCAAATTCAATAAATAAAAACTTTATACAAAATGTCCAACAAAATCATTTCCAATAGAATGTCAACAAGCTGGTGAAATTACAGTAGCAATTTGTGAAAAATGCTATAATAATAATAATTATTATTGAAAAATAAAAAGATACGTTCTTACCATCAAATATTTTTATTCCATATTTTGTTGTCTTTTTTTTTTTTTTTTTTTTTTGGGGGGGGGGGGGTTTCCTTCATCTTCTTTAGGGTTTTTTTGGCAGTTGGCAAACCAACTTAAAGTGTATTACTGCCACCGACTGGGCTGGAATATGGAACAGGAGATATTGAGGAGAAATTTAAAAAAAAAAACACTATATGTTAGGACTAGGACTGTTTTGGCCTCTAGAGGCCGCTGTTATTTCCTTTTCATGTCGTGTTTATTTTGGCCTCTAGAGGCCGCCACTGTTCCTGTGTTTTGTGTTTGTGTTAATTGCCTAATTATCTTCACCTGTGTCCTTAATTAGTTTGTTTATTTATACCCCTGAGTTCAGTCCTCTTGTCACGGAGTCTTTGTGCTGTTATGTTTATCTCCAGTTTCCTTTGTACTGTGTTTTTTGATCTTCTTAGCTTTTGAATTTTTGCACTTTGCTTTTCTTTTGGATTATACTCTGTTTTTTTTTTTTTGTCTTTTGTTTTGCCCTGTATATAGTGTATATAGTTTAAATAAACCTTTTGATTCTTTTTCTACTTCCGCCTCACGCCTCTGCATTTGAGTCATCCCCCTGGTGGCCTAGTGGGGGTTTGCTGGATTATCACACCAACGAACCAGGTTCGAATCCCAGCAAAACCCTAACAGAAAGACTCCGTCATGACCGACTCAGCAGAGGCTGCTTCAACTGTCTACCCGGCCAACCTTCAGGGAATTATGGCAGCTTTGACACGCTTCGGAGCGACCATGGACGCTCATGGACGTACGCTCACCAGCCAACGTGAGGCCCTCGCTCGCCACGAGGAACTGCTTCAGCAAATTGGGAAAACCCTGGCACAGCTGACATCTCTGCCTGCATCTCCTGCTCCTGATCCAGTTCCTGCTCCTGATCCAGCTCCCACTCCTGCTCCAGTGCCTCCTGCAATGCTGCCTTCACCTCGCGAGCCCAGCCTTCCTGCACCACAGAGGTATGACGGCAAGCACAGTGAGTGCCGAGAGTTCCTTACCCAGTGTCAACTCACCTTTGAGCTTCAGCCTACCACCTACACTACGGATCGCCGCAAGATTGCCTTTGTGATCACCTTATTAGCTGGTAAGGCGCGAGCCTGGGCTACTGCTATCTGGCAAAGACAGGGACCTGAGTGCTTTGATTTCCAGCTGTTTTCTGAAGAGATGCTTCGGGTCTTCGATCAGGCAGACATCAGTACCGACGCAGCCCGAAAGCTCATGTCCATCCGGCAAGGAGGAAGCGTCGCAGATTACGCCATCTCGTTCCGAACACTCGCAGCAGTAAGTGGATGGAACGAGACTGCCCTGGTGTCAGCCTTCCACCATGGTCTGTCTGACCCCATCAAGGACGGTCTGGCCTCTATTGGATGCCCAAGTGACCTCGAAACCCTCATCTCACATGCTATTCGTCTGGACAACAGGATGAGAGAACGCCACCAAGCCTTGAGCCCCCCCAGCCTCCCTACCTCTACCTGGAGACCATCTACCTCCTTCAGTGACTGTCCAGAACCCATGCAAGTGGGTCGTACTCGCCTCTCTGCATCTGAGAGGGAGCGCAGAAGGAGGGACAAGTGCTGCATCTACTGTGGTAAGCCTGGTCACTTCCGAGCATCATGTCCCGAACTCTTGGGAAAAGGACCGCCCCGTCCAGCCGAGGGAGGGTTGTGACGGGGCCTGCCCTCTCTCCCGGACTCCCTGGCCAAGGAATCTACATCCCGGTCTCCATCTCCTGGGGTGAGTCTGTCCACTCTTGTCAAGCTTTGATAGACTCAGGGGCGGCTGGGAACTTTATGGATATTCACTTCGCCCAAAGCATCAATATTCCGACTGCACCTCTTGAAGTCCCACTGTCTGTGTCTGCCCTCGATGGCCAAGCGTTAGGTGATGGAAGAGTCACCCAAGTTACTTCTCCAGTCTTCCTCCAGTCTCAAGGTCACAAGGAAGAAATATCCCTGCACCTGATTCCTTCACCTGAGTTCCCAGTTATTCTAGGCCTTCCTTGGCTTACTCGCCACAACCCTCGCATAGACTGGGTAACAAGCCAGGTTGTGGAATGGGGCCCTGCATGCCATGCCTCTTGTCTGCTCTCTAGCTATCCTGTGTCTCCTGCCGAGCCCCCTGATCTCACCGAGTTATCTCAAGTTCCCACAGAGTACTGGGATCTCAAGGAGGTATTCAGCAAGAGCAGGGCCGCCGTTCTTCCTCCGCACCGGGCCTACGACTGTGCCATTGACTTGCTCCCTGGGACTACCCCTCCTCGTGGCAGACTGTTTTCCCTCTCTCAGCCAGGTCGCAAGACCTGGAGCAAGGTCAGGAAGACCCTCATACAGACCTCCAGAACCAACCAGACTCAGGCCAACCGCCATAGAAGACCTGCACACGCTTTCCGCCCTGGGCAGCGTGTTTGGCTGTCCACTAAGGACCTTCCACTGCGGGTGGAGAACCGCAAGCTTGCTCCTCGCTACATTGGCCCCTTCAAGGTGGTGCGCAGGGTGAACCCTGTCTCCTACCGGCTCCAGTTGCCCCGGACTCTGAGGATCAACCCCACTTTCCATGTTTCCCTGTTACGGCCCGTACTGACGTCTACGTATGCCCCTGCCCCTAGGAACCCCCCACCCCCCCGCATCTTCCAGGGGCAGACTGTGTTCACTGTGAATCGCCTGCTTGACTCCCGCCGGGTCCGCGGCGGGTTGCAATATCTGGTGGACTGGGAGGGCTATGGTCCTGAGGAGCGCTGCTGGGTTCCTGCTCGGGATGTCCTTGATAAAGAACTATGTCGGGACTTCCATTCGGCCCATCCGGATCGCCCTGGGAACGTCAGGAGACGCTCCTAGAGGGGGGGGTCCTGTTAGGACTAGGACTGTTTTGGCCTCTAGAGGCCGCTGTTATTTCCTTTTCATGTCGTGTTTATTTTGGCCTCTAGAGGCCGCCACTGTTCCTGTGTTTTGTGTTAATTGCCTAATTATCTTCACCTGTGTCCTTAATTAGTTTGTCTATTTATACCCCTGAGTTCAGTCCTCTTGTCACGGAGTCTTTGTGCTGTTATGTTTATCTCCAGTTTCCTTTGTACTGTGTTTTTTGATCTTCTTAGCTTTTGAATTTTTGCACTTTGCTTTTCTTTTGGATTATACTCTTTGTTTTTTTTTTTTTTGTCTTTTGTTTTGCCCTGTATATAGTTTAAATAAACCTTTTGATTCTTTTTCTACTTCCGCCTCACGCCTCTGCATTTGAGTCATCCCCCTGGTGGCCTAGTGGGGGTTTGCTGGATTATCACACCAACGAACCAGGTTCGAATCCCAGCAAAACCCTAACACTATATTCTTTTAGCTATTCTGTTTCTTTTAAATACTTGATAATGTTTGGGGTTTTGTTTTTGAGGAGAGTTTTTATTTCTTCCTCAGTTAGTTCAGCAACACACTCCGCCATTTTGTTTTTCTCTATTCAGGGTATATGAGCTGATATCCTAGTAGTAGAGTAGCCAATCAAAGCACGCGATTGCTCATATCCAGTGAATGTGGATAGAATAAATATATCCTCTCACTTTAGTAACACAAAAATGAAGACAGAGTACCAAAAACAACTTCTATCAAAGAAGCTGCTAGAAAACCAAGGTACAGTGTCTTGCAAAAGTATTCATCCCCTTTGGTGTTTGTCCTGTTTTGATGTATTACATGCTGGAATTAAAATTGATTGGGGGGGGGTAGCACCATTTAATTTGCACAACATACCTACAGCTTTAAAGGTGGAAATTGTCTCTGATTAATGCCCTCCTTGCCTGGTCTGTGAGTTTTGGTAGGCGGCCTTCACTTGTCAGGTTTGTAGTGGTGACACATTCTTTCCATTTTGCTATAATGGATTTAATGGTGCTCTGTGGGATATTCAAATTTTGGGATTTTTTTTATAACCCAAGCCTGATCCATACTTCACAACTTTGTCTCTGACATGTTTGGAGTGCGGCTTGGTTTTCATGTTGCTTACTTAGTAGTGTAGCAGAGTCAGGGTCCTTCCAGAACAGGTTGATTTATACAGATATCATGTGACAGATCATGTGACACTTTGATTGCACACAGGAGGATCTTAATCAACTAATTATGTGACTTATGAAGTTCGGACCAGCTCTTATTTAGGGGTTTCATATGAAAGGGGGTGAATACCTATGCACACTCCAGATTTCTGGGGGGTTTCATCTTAATTATTGTTTGTGTCACAATAAAGAAACAATTTGCACCTTTAAAGTGGTAGGCATGTTGTGTAAATCAAATGGTGCTAACCCTCCAAAAATCCATTTTAATTCCAGCTTGTAGTGCAGCAAAACAGGACAAACACCAAGGGGGATAAATACTTTTGCAAGACACTGTAAATGATGACACCCACTGACAGATCTTCCATGTGAATGGACAATAACATACAATCCTACAATAAAGAGATCATACTGTTGAGGAAAATAAGATTTTACCATGGGTGGGTTTTGTTTTAACAGATGCAATTCCAGATATTTGGATGTCATTGCTGTGTGAAGACTGGTGGAAAGAAGTAGGTACAAGTAGGTATTTCTTACATATGGAAAAAGGGGGAGAACAAGGGATGTGGATGTCCCCATGCCTGTGTTTGTCTGAGGCCCCAAAATGACTGAATCCACCCCTGAGATCACCATCCACCTTCATTCATTCATCCATCCATCCATTCATCCATTGACATTAGCCACTTCATTTTACACACATTTTTGAAACCAGAGAACCCCAAGGAAACTCATGCAGACACTACAAGGACAAGCACCGAAACTCCACATAACTCCACATGTTTTAGTCAATAGTAAGGCATACTATGAGGGGTTTTAATATATACTTTATTTAATTGCACAAATGTTACATTTTTAAATGAATGTGTTCAAAAACATGTCTTAAGATTTTAATCACTAATCTAAATCATTAATATTAATGACAGAGGCAATTAATCAAGAAAGAAAGTGGTGGTTCATTTTGTGGTGATTCAACTGTTTGTTACTTAAACACATTTATATAATTTAAGTAAAGGACAAACCTTTTGAATGAAAAAAGGACAAGCTGACAAAATGTACAATATTATCAATTCAAGAAGTGGCAAAGAAGTCATGCTCGTTCTGCATTTGCATGCGGAACAGGGCAGTGGCAGTTTTTATTTTTGCACTTGTCTTTAGATATTTGTTCAGTAGAGCTTTGTAATGCTTTTCTGGGTTGCTAGACATATTGTTTACTTTCCATTTGTAGTAGATATTGGTTTCAGGTATGTCCAGTTCGTTAGCCAGCCACACCCAGAGCCTGGAGCAGGGCAGGAGAGCCACAGCGAAGTAGATAGGGTCTTTCTTCATCACCTTTGTGTAATTTGCCAGATACATCTTCATGGCTGGTGTTGGTTTGATGGAAGGTGCATTCTGTAGTCAGGGACATGGTGTGAAATTAAAGAGGGAGAGAGAGACAGAGAGAGAGAGATCACGTATATAGTGTAAAATGTTACAACATTTTGGCTCTTACCTTAAAGAAATACTGGTTAAGTAACATGCCCAAAAAGTTCCTGTAACTTGTGTATCTTCCTTTAATGAAGTCTCTGATGTCTTCTGGGTTTTTGACCCTCTCGCTCATCATTTTCAGCATATTGGTAACCTTGAGCACGTAATTGATGTCCTGCAAGGTGAAGTTGACATAGCGCTCAGCTTGCAGGCTGTTGTTTTGCATTTGCTGCAGGAAGTCGACATGGAGAGTCTTGTTTGCGATGTCCATGTTCATATCCCAGAGCTCCTCATAGACATCCTCATAGACATTGTGTTGGTTGGATCCCCAACTGTAGCTACAACAACAGCACAGTAATTCATCTCAATTACTGTCTTCTGAATTCTAGTCATATGCAGTCTTTAAAATGTGACATATTTTTGTTGTTATATTTAACTTCAGACTCCTTGCTCCCAAATAAAATACAAACCTCACACAGTTACTCAATAATATAAAGTAAATCAAGTTAGGATTTTAAGTGGTTTATTACTGCTTCAAATTTATGACTACCTAACCATTCGCAAAGAATTGAACAGAACTTTAAAATCAGTTCTTACCTCAAAGAAGAGAGAAAAAGTATGAATGAAAGTGCAGCAGACATCATTGTTTTCATTACACAGAGTTCTGTATCATGCAACACTATCCCAGAAGTGGTCCACTTTCAGCAGCAACACTTTCTTTAATAAAGCTTAATGATTTGGCAATATAAGTATCAAATGATTGGATTGCATTTTATCAGACGTCACATATTGTCCAATATAAGTTTCCAATGGTTGTAATGTTCCATTTTTGACAGCAGACGTAGACAAATGGGTGGAGTGAAGTAATTGTGGAGATACCCAACCTAACCTGACTCAATACAAATGAGTATGTGTATTTTACTGTACTTCCGATAAGACTGAAAGTTTAGCAAAAGTCATGACTTCTAGCACTCACTCTATATCTAACCACTCTTTGCTTTTAATATGAAATTTTACATTGATAATATGTTTAATGTATAGTTTTTTAATTCCTTTTACTGCATAAATAAATAAATGCTCTCTGTCTGTTTATCCATCCATCCATCCATCCATCCATCCATCCATCCATCCATCAGGGATGTGCAGAGAGCCCAGTATTTGTGTCAGTATTTCTTGAGCTTAATATACATTATGAGGGTTAATATACAGTAATTGTTCCTTAATAAACTATTATAATAATTATGAACACTTAAAGCGAGACGGCCTTTTGATTTCATAATATCAGTGAAATTTAGTTCCCTCTGAAATTTGGTCATTGTGATATATGTTTATTTCTGTAATATCTCACAAAACATCAGGCCATTCTGTGGCTTGGAAGTTATTTATTTTGAGGTGATTCCTTAGCAAATAATGTGCATAAAATCGCTCACTTTGGGCAGTCAAGCAGACGGAGGAAGTCCGTGTGTGCATCCGCAGGTCTCCTTTGACCGTGCACTGACAGTTAGATAATTTTGCAGCCAAACGAACAGCTGATCACACCGAGGTGCTCGCTGACCGCCGATATTTATTAGTTTGGTCCTACATTTCCTTTCATTCATAACATAATGTCTTTTCTTCTCGCTTTCCGTTACTGTTGGCAGTCTTCCACGTTTCATTCACACACTCACATCCTCCATTTTTCTCTCCTGTTTCAAATTTATAGCCCACAATGCCTTGCACAAACGGGGAAAGCCCACCACGTGATACATGATGTTGTATCTTGAATTGGGTCATGCTGAAGCAGGAAAAAAAAGGGTGAATTTAAGGCCGCGTGGCCCTAAATTCATTGATTGTTCTATTTAAGGGGCAGCATGGTAGTGTAATGGTTAGCACTGTCACCTCACAACAAGAAGGTCCTGGGTTCGAACCCAACGGGTGACGAGGGCCTTTCTGTGTGGAGTTTGCATGTTCTCCCCGTGTCTGCATGGGTTTTCTCCGGGTGCTCCGGTTTCCCCCACAGTCCAAAGACATGCAGGTTAGGTTAATTGGTGGCTCTAAATTGACCGTAAGTGTGAATGGTTGTTTGTTTCTATGTGTCAGCCCTGCAATGACCTGGCGACTTGTCCAGGGTGTACCCCGCCTCTCGCCCATAGTCAGCTGGGATAGGCTCCAGCTTGCCTGCGACCCTGTACGGGATAAGCGGCTACAGATGATGGATGGATGTTCTCATCTCATCTCATTATCTCTAGCTGCTTTATCCTTCTACAGGGTCGCAGGCAAGCTGGAGCCTATCCCAGCTGACTACGGGCGAGAGGCGGGGTACACCCTGGACAAGTCGCCAGGTCATCACAGGGCTGACACATAGACACAGACAACCATTCACACTCACATTCACACCTACGGTCAATTTAGAGTTGCCAGTTAACCTAACCTGCATGTCTTTGGACTGTGGGGGAAACCGGAGCACCCGGAGGAAACCCACGTGGACACAGGGAGAACATGCAAACTCCGCACAGAAAGGCCCTCGCCGGCCATGGGGCTCGAACCCGGACCTTCTTGCTGTGAGGCGACAGCACTAACCACTACACCACCGTGCGGCCGGATGGATGTTCAATTAAAAAAAAAAAGAATAAAATTGAAAGTCTGTGATTCAAATTCAGTAGCTTTTGGTCCATGAAACAAAAATAATTGGCTGTCAGGGAAAATTCGTTTTATGGCCTACACTTGAAAAATCTGAAAGGCAGTCTACCTTTAAATGTAGTATTGGTTTAAAAAGTAAATCATTTTAAATTTTTAAGTTGAAATTGTAGCACAGCAACTTTTCTAGAATAGCTGTAAATACAGTACTGCTTTATTTCTCCACTATGATATCTGCAGCCGTGACACACAGGTTGACTAATACCTTTTTCAAACCAGTGACCAGAGTTGGACCAGAGTTATTGGACCAATGTTCAGCCTTTCTTTTGTCAAGTCATACCTAGTAAGTTAACACAGGTTAATCACTGGTCATAACAATTCAGATTGGGCCTGAGTCACAACCTGGGAGAGATGCATAACAATTAAAGGGGCAATGTGTAATAATTTTAGTTTAAAAAACAAAATTAAACTTATCAACAGAATGTGAAGAAATAACAGTTCTGACATAATGTCAAAGACACATATGTATCATGTTACAGAGATATCTACTAAAGTTAGCATGCTAACCAGCTAACTCCAAGACCAGATGGACTGTCGATCTGTAATACCAGTTTGTACCTCAAGAGGTGATAGTGAGTCACTGTAGCATCCAGTCTGCCCTCAGTCCAACATGACAGGAGAATAAGAATGCCCGTGACATCACTGTTCTCAGAAGTCATTGCTGGTTACATACATTAGCCTCTGAGATATCTTTTTATAGATTTCCAAAAACTAAGGAAAAGAGAAGTAAATGAATCACTGCAATTTGCAGAAACACATGGTATCCAGGAACATGGATTTGCAGTTACCATTTTTGTATTGGTATATTGTATTTTTAGACAAGGGAAACTGGATGCTACAGTGACTCACTATCACCTCTTGAGGTACAAACTTTGCATTGAATGCATTGTACTGTCGTTCCTCGTCCTAGGTATGACTTTAAACTGCAACTGGTGGTGAGTCTCAGGTCCGGGAGGACTTGAGTACTGGGGAAAGTGGAGTTACCCCTTAATCACCATTGATCCCAGGTCCTCTCTGACCCAGAGTGGTAGCACCTGCCTGGGTTCCAGCTATGGGTTAAATAGGACATCACCAATAAGGCACTGGCAGCAGGGCACTTTTCAGTGCAATGTGGCAGATGAACCCAACAGAGTCAATGGCACACCACCACATGGCATGCGGAAGAGCCACTCAAATGGCTAATGGATGGCATCACTCGGCAAGTCAGTTGTCACTGCGGGGCAACTTCCATACCCGTCAGGTCTGTGGCACTTTTGTAAACCACTTGGCAGGTCTGGAGGTCCAGAGAGACAACACGATGGGGGCATGACATCGCTTGCCTTACCTTACTGTGCAAGGTGCTTCGTTAGGAGAGGAGAATAGGAAAGCCCTGTGGTGATTGTAATGAAGCAGTCATCATCACTAGTGATGGACAGCCAATGACGAGAGAAGGGAAAAGAGAAAGAAAAGGGACCATACCTGGAGAAACTGAATCGCAATGCCAAGCAATGCTATTTGGACAGACAAAGCACAAAACAACAGCCAAAGACTGGAATACAAACCCTCCATTCACATACCCAGACATTGTAAACTATCTCATTTTTGGATTGAGTGCATACACTTTGCGTTAGTTTAAAAGTTACAGACCCCGAGAAGCTCATGAACAGTTTTGCAGTAGCTGGGTGCAAGATCTGCTAATGCTAATTCACAAGCTGGCAAACTGCAAGAGCACAGTAAGTCATACTGGCAAAGGTCAAGTGGCACTCCTCTCTTGGGCCTAATTATTAAACCAAAAAAACACAAAACTTTCAGAAACATTCAGCTATGTGAATTTTCAATGAGTCAGAGGCAGTGGGTTTGATCAGATGCATTACTAATAAAAAGGTTACATACTGTATCTCAGCCCTGCGATGACCTGGTAACTTGTCCAGGGTGTACCCCGCCTCTCGCCCATAGTCAGCTGGGATAGGCTCCAGCTTGCCTGCGACCCTACACAGGATAAGCGGCTACAGATAATGGATGGATGGAAGGTTACATATCTGCCATGTTGTGAGCTGTAGTGGTCTCATGCACTACTGATGTGAAAGATGCTGTGGCTGTTTCTTTCCTAAAAACTGAGCTAGGCAAGATATAATGTAAAATATAGGCTGACGCTACACGTGAACATAAGATACCAGTATTATTTTGACTGGCTCTAAGAGTTTTGAATTTTGCGTATTCTTGCCCTGCTGTTAGTTAGTAGTTGGCTTTTTTTTGGAATAACTGATGACAGTAAAGTTTGATTGTATGAACCCAGTAGTGGATCAACTGAAAAAAAAAGAAGTGTTATGCTATATTCAGTGAGTGATAATGCTATGAGAGTGGTAGTGGTATGTTTGGGGGAAGCAGGAGGAGGGACTGTGCATTTCCTTGTTTCTTACTATAGGGGTGGGCACCCCAACTTTGTAGTGATTTGCCCCTTACGTGTTTGGAATGTGGCCTATGAATTCTTACACAAGTCAAGTTTATTTCTACAGTATAGCGCTTTTAACAATAAACATTGTCGCAAAGCAGTGGCGGCTGGTAGTCTTTCAAACGGGGAGGCTGGTAGGTTACGATATTTCCAGATTTTAAAAGAAAAAAGAAAAAAACACATAAATTTTGCCCATACTCTTGCCTCTGATCTGGCTGATTGTTGGCAGGGTCACAAACTGTGAAATAACAGGTTCTTTTGACCCATTAGCTTACTGTGCAATATACATGATGGTGGTGTTGGGGGGTATATTTTAACATTTTATATTTTAAAATTGTGGCATGTTGTTTAAAAATTGATCATTATTGAAAGCAGCTCTTTGTCAGGAACCTCAGCAGTAACAGCAGAGTGTTCTGGAATAGGCACAAGCACTGACCTTGGGGAGCCAAATATAGAGCTGGGTGCGACACATTTCATTCAATGACACTTTCCCTATATTTTACTTATTTTGACTGAGAAATGTTTTATTGACAATTTTGATAACCCTTCACTTTTAATCCAGGTCTGTAGTGTGAAATGTTCTCGGCTGTGTTTTTGTTTAAAAATGTTTTCCAAATTGTAGCTGTTTTTAATTCATATCCAGAAAAATATATATTCCAATATAATATACTCAGCATAAGCATTTTAAATAGATTCTATATTTTTGGTCCATCCATGACATATTACAAAAGTAGCCTATTTACTGTTGTTGATGTGGGTTACTTGCTGTTAGCCAATTCACTTTCTCATACCAGGAGAGCTGAAAGGAACGAGTATTCCCTACCTTTTTCACCAAGTCAATTTGAGGCGTTGGTCTACCCTGTTCTTTAATTTTAACTTTTTCCTCGAAAGGAAGACTGGCAAATGGCTTCACCAAAATTAAATCAGCAATGCTTGGCATCCGTGCGCAGCTTTCTTGCTAGCTGACTAGCCCCCTCAAGTTCAAGTTCAGTCACTCAAATAAACAAAATTTCTGGAACTAAGATAGCAAACTTGACAACACTATATTTACACTATATTTACACTTTATTTACAATGAAAATATATACAAACTAAAAAAGCTGGTAGAAACCGTATGTAATGAATGAAATCGAAATGTAAGCTGATCTCTTACAATACACCATAGCACTTGCGAATCCGCATGGGACTGAACTGAAATTCACCGCTGCCTGTCTATATTTGAAACGAGCTGTCAATCAAAGAAAATATTCGGCCGCTTTCACCAATCACCAGTCTCCTCGCGGAAACTGCCATGTCCCTCCCACTGTGAGGCTCGGAGTCCGCGGGCGGGCATTTTCGCAGTATTTGTCCAATAACCGTCTTGCATTTTGATATTGAAAAGCGTATAGCTCCCAAATGCCATTGAAGTCCACTGAGGCTGGGAGTCCGTGAGACTCCGTGGGCAGGCATTTTCGCAATATTTGTCCAATAATCGTCTTGCATTTTGAGATTGAAAAGCGCATAGCTCCCAAATGCCATTGAAGTCCACTGAGGCTGGGCTGCATCGCGCTGTCACGAGGGGGAAAAACTCACGCACACATTAGGCGAACTGGGGAAAGTTATAAGGGAATGATTTCGCACTGTAGTGGGTTGAGCACATATATTTCTATGATTCTGGATCTGAAATAGCAATGTTATAAGGTCGGCTATAACATAAGCCTAGCGCAATTCATCCTACACGATGTTCGTCATTTTTAGAGGAGGCTGAGCCTCCCTCGTTGTCTTAGAGCAATCGCCCATGTCGCAAAGCAGCTTTACAGAATTTGAATGACTTAAAACATGAGCTAATTTTATCCCTAATCTATCCCCAATGAGCAAGCCTGTGGCGACGGTGGCAAGGAAAAACTCCCTCAGACGACATGAGGAAGAAACCTCGAGAGGAACCAGATTCAAAAGGGAACCCATCCTCAGAGGGGATTCTAGAGTCTGTTGTGGCCCCAAGCAAAAATTTCCAGGGGGCCCTTCTGACCAGTGTTCATCACGAATATGTTATAAATAATCTGACACCAACGAAAAATGTATGAAACCAAATTTTTTTAAATTCCAAATGTGAAAATACAATGGTAATGTTAGGACTAGGACTGTTTTGGCCTCTAGAGGCCGCTGTTATTTCCTTTTCGTGTCATGTTTATTTTGGCCTCTAGAGGCCGCCACTGTTCCTGTGTTTTGTGTTTGTGTTAATTGCCTGTTTAGTCTTGATTATCTTCACCTGTGTTCAATTTAGTTTGTGTATTTATACCCCGTGAGTTCAGTCCTCTTGTCACGGAGTCTTTGTGTTATGTTTATCTCCAGTTTCCTCTGTACTGTGTTCTTTGTTTTGCACTTTGCTTTTCTTTTGGATTTAGTAGTGACTGTGTTTTTGGATCTTCTGAGCTTTTGCATTTTTGCCTTTTCCTTTTTGGACTTTGAACTTTTGGATATTTTATTTTTCCCTTTGTCTTCCCAGTGTTGGATTATACTCTGTTTTTGTTTTGTTTTTTTGCCCTGGATTGTATATAGTGTATATAGTATAAATAAACCTTTTGATACCTTTTCTACTTCCGCCTCACGCCTCTGCATTTGAGTCATCCCCCTGGTGGCCTAGTGGGGGTTTGCTGGATTATCACACCAACGAACCAGGTTCGAATCCCAGCAAAACCCTAACAAAAAGACTCCGTCATGACCGACTCAGCAGAGGCTGCTTCAACTGTCTACCCGGCCAACCTTCAGGGAATTACGGCAGCTTTGACACGCTTCAGAGCGACCATGGATGCTCATGGACGTACGCTCACCAGCCAACGTGAGGCCCTTGCCCTCCACGAGGAACTGCTTCAGCAAATTGGGAAAACCCTGGCACAGCTTTTCTGCCTGCATCTCCTGATCCAGCTCCCGCTCCTGTGCCTCTTGCCATGCTGCCTTCTTCACCTCGCGAACCCAGCCTTCCTGCAGCACAGAGGTACGACGGCAAGCACAGTGAGTGCCAAGAGTTCCTTACCCAGTGTCAACTCACCTTTGAGCTTCAGCCTACCACCTACACTATGGATCGCCACAAGATTGCCTTTGTGATCACCTTATTAGCTGGTAAGGCGCGAGCTTGGGCTACTGCTATCTGGCAAAGACAGGGACCTGAGTGCCTTGATTTCCAGCTGTTTTCTGAAGAGATGCTTCGGGTCTTCGATCAGGCGGACATCAGTACCGACACAGCCCGAAAGCTCATGTCCATCCGGCAAGGAGGAAGCGTCGCAGATTACGCCATCTCGTTCCGAACGCTCGCAGCAGTAAGTGGATGAAACGAGACTGCCCTGGTGTCAGCCTTCCACCATGGTCTGTCTGACCCCATCAAGGACGGTCTGGCCTCTATTGGATGCCCAAGTGACCTCGAAACCCTCATCTCACATGCTATTCGTCTGGACAACAGGATGAGAGAACGCCACCAAGCCTTGAGCCCCCCCAGCTTCCCTACCTCGACCTGGAAACCGTCTACCTCCTTCAGTGACTGTCCAGAACCCATGCAAGTGGGTCGTACTCGCCTCTCTGCATCTGAGAGGGAGCGCAGAAGGAGGGACAAGTGCTGCATCTACTGTGGCAAGCCTGGTCACTTCCGAGCATCATGTCCCGAACTCTTGGGAAAAGGACCGCCCCGTCCAGCCGAGGGAGGGTTGTGACGGGGCCTACCCTCTCTCCCGGACTCCCTGGCCAAGGAATCTACATCCCGGTCTCCATCTCCTGGGGTGAGTCTGTCCACTCTTGTCAAGCTTTGTTAGATTCAGGGGCGGCTGGGAACTTTATGGATATTCACTTCACCCAAAGCATCAATATTCTGACTGCACCTCTTGAAGTCCCACTGTCTGTGTCTGCCCTCGATGGCCAAGCGTTAGGTGATGGAAGAGTCACCCGAGTTACTTCTCCAGTCTTCCTCCAGTCTCAAGGTCACAAGGAAGAAATATCCCTGCACCTGATTCCTTCACCTGAGTTCCCAGTTATTCTAGGCCTTCCTTGGCTTACTCGCCACAACCCTCACATAGACTGGGTAACAAGCCAGATTGTGGAATGGGGCCCTGCATGCCATGCCTCTTGTCTGCTCTCTAGCTCTCCTGTGTCTCCTGCCGAGCCCCCTGATCTCACCGAGTTATCTCAAGTTCCCACAGAGTACTGGGATCTCAAGGAGGTATTCAGCAAGAGCAGGGCCGCCGTTCTTCCTCCGCACCGGGCCTACGACTGTGCCATCGACTTGCTCCCTGGGACTACCCCTCCTCGTGGCAGACTGTTTTCCCTCTCTCAGCCAGAACGCAAGGCCATGGAGGAATACCTCAAAGATGCCCTGGTCTCTGGGTTCATTCGACCCTCCACCTCACCTGCTGGTGCCGGCTTCTTCTTTGTCGGCAAGAAGGATGGGGGGCTCCGACCATGTATTGACTACAGGGGCCTGAACAAGATCACTGTGCGCAACCGATATCCCCTTCCGCTGATGTCTACTGCTTTCGACCTGCTCCAAGGCGCCACCGTCTTCACCAAGTTGGACCTACGGAACGCATACCACCTCATCCGTATCTGACAGGGAGACGAGTGGAAGACTGCCTTTAACACCCTGTCTGGGCACTATGAATACCAGGTGATGCCCTTCGGACTCACCAACGCACCAGCTGTTTTTCAGGCCCTAATCAACGACGTCTTAAGGGACATGATTAACCTGTACGTTTTTGTCTACCTCGACGACATCCTTATCTTTTCTAAGACCGTGCAGGAGCACCGCCACCATGTCTGCCAGGTTCTCCAGAGGCTGCTACAGAACAATCTGTTCGCCAAGGCCCAGAAATGCGAATTTCATGTTCCCGAGGTCTCCTTTCTGGGATTTATTGTATGGACAGGCCAACTCCAAATGGACCCTGCCAAGACCCTGGCCGTCTGGGACTGGCCTACTCCCATGTCCGTTAAGGAGGTTCAGCAGTTCTTCGGATTCGCTAACTTCTACCGCAAGTTCATCAGGAACTTCAGTTCTGTAGCAGCACCCATGTCAGACCTCACCAAAGGGACAGGTGGATCTTATGGCTGGTCTCCTCAGGCGGAAAAGGCATTCAAAGACCTCAAGGACCGCTTCTGCACGGCACCCATTCTGGTCCTCCCAGACACCTCCCAACCATTCATCGTGGAGGTGGACGCCTCGGACAGTGGTGTCGGCGCGGTGCTCTCTCAACGTTCGGAAGGAAAGCTGCACCCCTGCGCTTACTTCTCCCACCGCCTGAGTCCTGCGGAGTCCCGGTACGATGTGGGGGATCGAGAACTGCTTGCGGTCAAACTGGCCCTTGAGGAGTGGAGGCACTGGCTGGAGGGAGCGCAACATCCATTCCTGGTTTGGACTGACCACAAGAACCTGGAGTACCTCCAGCAAGCCAAGAGACTGAACCCTCGACAGGCTAGGTGGGCCCTGTTTTTCAGTCGGTTTGACTTCACCCTCTCGTACCGCCCCGGCTCCAAGAACACCAAACCTGACGCACTGTCCAGGCTGTTCTCTGCCACTAACAGGGAGAATGAAGTCGGGCCTATTATCCCTGTGTCCCGGATTGTGGCCCCTGTCCGCTGGGGTATTGAGGAGGCTGTCCGACGAGCCCAACGCCAGGACCCCGGTCCTGGGACGGGGCCACCGGGCCTCTTGTACATCCCACATCAAGCCCGGGCCAAGGTTCTCCAGTGGGGTCACTCTTCCCCTCTCACCGCCCACCCGGGAGCTCAGAGAACCCTGGACTTCCTGAAAAGACGCTTCTGGTGGCCTAACATGGAGAAGGAAGTAAGGTCATTTGTCCTGTCCTGTGAGGTTTGCACCAGAACCAAGAACCCACAACAGCGTCCCCAGGGTCTCCTGCATCCTCTGACCATTCCCCGGCGTCCCTGGTCCCACATGGCAGTCGACTTCATCACGGGTCTCCCTGAGTCACAAGGTAACACGGTCATTTTGGTCATAGTTGACAGATTCTTCAAGGCCTGCCGCTTCATACCACTGTGCAATCTCCCCTCTGCTCTTGAAACAGCGAAACTTATGTTTAATCATGTCTTCTGAGTCTTTGGTCTTCCACAGGACATCGTCTCAGACCGAGGGCCCCAGTTCTCCTCCCGAGTGTGGCACGGGTTCTGCAAGGTCATCGGAGCCACTGCCAGCCTCTCCTCTGGGTTTCACCCATAGTCCAATGGTCAGACGGAGAGGCTCAACCAGGACCTGGAAACCACCCTGCGAGGCCTGGCTATGGATAACCCGACATTGTGGAGCACCTGGCTGCCATGGGCGGAGTACGCCCACAACACCCTGCAGTCATCGGCCACCAAGCTGTCGCCATTCCAGTGCCAATTCGGGTTCCAGCCACCTCTGTTCCCGGACCAGGAGGAGGACGCGGGGGTGCCCTCGGTCAACCAATATGTGAGACGGTGTCGCAAGACCTGGATCAAGGTCAGGAAGACCCTCATACAGACCTCCAGAACCAACCAGACTCAGGCCAACCGCCATAGAAGACCTGCACACGCTTTCTGCCCTGGGCAGCGGGTTTGGCTGTCCACTAAAGACCTTCCGCTGCGGGTGGAGAACCGCAAGCTTGCTCCTCACTACATTGGCCCCTTCAAGGTGGTGTGCAGGGTGAACCCTGTCTCCTACCGGCTCCAGTTGCCCCGGACTCTGAGGATCAACCCCACTTTCCATGTTTCCCTGTTGCGGCCCGTACTGACGTCTACGTATGCCCCTGCCCCTAGGAACCCCCCACCCCCCCACATCTTCCAGGGTCAGACTGTGTTCACTGTGCATCGCCTGCTTGACTCCCGCCGGGTCCGCGGCGGGTTGCAATATCTGGTGGACTGGGAGGGCTATGGTCCTGAGGAGCGCTGCTGGGTTCCTGCTCGGGATGTCCTAGATAAAGAACTGTGTCAGGACTTCCATTCGGCCCATCCGGATCGCCCTGGGAACGTCAAGAGATGCTCCTGGGGGGGGGGGGTCCTGTTAGGACTAGGACTGTTTTGGCCTCTAGAGGCCGCTGTTATTTCCTTTTCGTCTCATGTTTATTTTGGCCTCTAGAGGCCGCCACTGTTCCTGTGTTTTGTGTTTGTGTTAATTGCCTGTTTAGTCCTGATTATCTTCACCTGTGTTCAATTTAGTTTGTGTATTTATACCCCCTGAGTTCAGTCCTCTTGTCACGGAGTCTTTGTGCTGTTATGTTTATCTCCAGTTTCCTCTGTACTGTGTTCTTTGTTTTGCACTTTGCTTTTCTTTTGGATTTAGTAGTGACTGTGTTTTTGGATCTTCTGAGCTTTTGCATTTTTGCCTTTTCCTTTTTGGACTTTGAACTTTTGGATATTTTATTTTTCCCTTTGTCTTCCCAGTGTTGGATTATACTCTTTGGTTTTTTTTTGGTTTTTTTTGCCCTGGATTGTATATAGTGTATATAGTATAAATAAACCTTTTGATACTTTTTCTACTTCCGCCTCACGCCTCTGCATTTGAGTCATCCCCCTGGTGGCCTAGTGGGGGTTTGCTGGATTATCACACCAATGAACCAGGTTCGAATCCCAGCAAAACCCTAACAGGTAAAGAACAATAAAAACAATAAAAAACAAAATAAATAAGCCCTTGGGCCCCAACTCTTGGGGGGCTCCTGGGCCAGGGGCCCCCAAGCAGTTGCCTGCCTTGACTGTTCACAAGCTGTGCGTCTGCCCATCTTTATTTGGGCGACAACATGAAGTCTGTTTTGTTGATGTTATAACTCTTCATTGATGGAAACTTGAGTGCAAACTGTTCATGACAACTGCAGTCCTAAAGTTAGCAAGTCAACTGTAGTCCTCAGCCATAAAAGCATTACTGTACCGTAAGTGTCCAGAGCGTCTTCCAAGTGTGACTTTCAACTGTCCATATGGGGCTGTCTTCCACATTGCTGCTTTAAAGGTCCCATGGCATGAAATTTTCACTTTCTGAGGTTTTTTAACGTTAAAATGAGTTCCTCTGACCTTCTTAAGTCACCCCAGTGGCTAGAAATTTCATAATGTGTAAACCAAACTATGCCCAATATTTGAGAATGGTGCGTCAAAACGGCGCGTTGAGAAGCTCTTCCCTTGCCGATGTCAGCAAGGGAGATGATCCCCACGCCCCCCCTCTGGATTCCCACCCACTGTATGGATTGCCCGCCCAGCTCAAAAGTTGCCACCAAACATGGAAGTTGCGCTGTACATGGATGTGACAACACAGAAAAGAGTCTGTTTTTACTGCCGACGGGAGAGCCCCTGAAGACACAGTGGCTTAATTTTATTTACTCCAATAATACGCCGTCGAGTCTACCTAAGACGGTGTATGTTTGTCGGAAGCATTTTCCTGATGAATGTTTCCACAACTTGGGACAGTACAGGGCAGGTTTTGCACATCAACTGTCACTGAAGCCTGGGTCCGTACCAAGCATCCCTGCTGCATCAGCCACAAACAGCGAACAAGTAAGTGTATAACTGTTAAGTCGTTTTGCCGTGTTTTAAAATCGGTGCCATGTTAGCCTTGCAATGGCTACATTAGCTGTGCAGCTAACCGCTTCCTGCAGTTAGCCAGGTACTCTGCGCTACAAAACCAAAAAGCATGCAGCATGCTCTGTTAAACTGAGTTTAGTCTGGAAATTGACTGTAACTTATGAGCTTATGTTTTTCCGTGTTTTAAAATCGGTGCCATGTTAGCCTTGCAATGGCTACATTAGCTGTGCAGCTAACCGCTTCCTGCAGTTAGCCAGGTACTCTGCGCTACAAAACCAAAAAGCATGCAGCATGCTCTGTTATAATAGCCAATCAAAACAGTTTTTACAAAGACACCCACATTCTTTTTTTTAAGTCACTCGTTCATTTTATTTGTTTGTTTGTTCAGTAAAAACCAGGGCTTTGAACCGGAATTTTTTTCCTATTGGTTCGTTCCGAACAGAAACGGAATTTTAACGTTTCCGGTTTTGGGTTCCACCATTAAATAGACGTTCCCGAACCGGTTAGAACAAAAAAATTTCGTTCCCGGAATGGTTAATTACGTTCCCTGTCAGTGGTTTAACAAATGGCTATAAAATTATGTCTCTGTCTCATCCAGCTTAAGCCAAATATAGGCTAATTCTATTACAACCTTCATTAAATAAGACAAGAAATAATTCAAAACAATTATTATTTCAAATGTTGGTGATTTGGATTCTCAGTATGTCTTCCCATCTACACAAACAGAAAAAGTGCCAAAAATGAAAGATAATTCGTTTAGTGTGTTACCAAAGGCTAGTCAGGCCCTATACAGGGCTACCGCATGACGTCACCGCGCCGCGAGATTTTGTTAGGCACCATATTGGAAGACCAAGTACACATCTATGCAAGTACATACATACATAAAACAAACTACACCTGAAATGTAGCCAGGGCCGGTTCTGCCCTAATCTGGACCCGGGTGCAACATCGCGCAACCCCCCCAAAAAAACCAGTCTAAATCAGGACAACCATCACATAACTATAACTATAAACATTTTATATCAACTATTTTAACTAAATGGGCTATAATAAATAAGCCTGCAGGCAGCCACGGCGGGCTGCCTCAGAAAAGTAACCATTTGTCCTACCTTAAAACTCGTTTTGCATTTTCTGCCTCCTTTTTTGTATTTTCGACCCTCCGTTTATTTTCTTTCCTTTTCTGAAAACCCGATTTGTGTCCAGACATTTTGTTCTGCTACCAACGAACTAACTTGTCAGGTCTCGTCTCTCGAGCCCGCGATGATTCCCGTGGGAAGGGCAACAATTGATACATTTTTACAAACAGCCAATAGGGAGGTTGCATCGTTCAGGCTCTTCTTTGCTCAGACACTCAGTAATGCACTTACTCACTAGTAGTCCACCTTCCCGCTCTCTCCATTCAGTCAGCGAACGTCACACAGGAAGTGAACCCCAGCGGGTCATAGAAACTTGCGCAGGAGAAGAATGACTATTTGTAGGCTACAGAAACTTTGAGGAACGAAATAAAAACCGGTATTAACTGGTTACCATTATTTTTAATAAGCGTTTCTGTTCCGGAACATAAAAAATAATAAAGTTTCTGGTTTTGTTTCTGTTCCATGTGAAATAGGAAAAGTTCCCGGTTTTCGTTTTCGTTCCTTGAACCGGTTCAAAGCCCTGGTAAAAACCCAAACATATGTTGAATTTATTTTATTTCCTCACGTCGCACCTTAATGACGTCAGCGCGCGGTATTTTTCCCTTCGCAGTTTGTTCCTTCTCTCTCGCCATAGTAAGACACCCACATCCGCTTGTTCTGACCCACTGGAGGTAGCGTCACAGTGCTGTTAGCCAATCAGAGGTAATACGTTTACATGTCATGAATATTAATGATAAGACCCGCCCCCACCCTCTACCCTTCCCCGCCTCCTGCTTCTCATTAGCAAAACGACGCACTGGGAAAAGCGCTGAAATGGGGCTTTCTCCCAGGAGGCTATATCTACGTGCTGAGGGTTCATTTCGAGAAAGGCTGCGGATATAACATCCGGAAACCTCCACGAGCCCGTTTAAAGCATCAACAAACCACCATGCCATGGGACCTTTAACTAACAGACAAGAAATTGACAAATATCTCACATATACACACACAACTATCTATCTGTCCATCCATCCATCCAGCCATCGATCCAGCTATCGATCCAGCAGCAAGCCTTTCTTGAATAAAGTTCTGATTTGCCAATATACTGTACATGACACATAACTGGATTGCATTTTATCAGATGTCACATATTGCCAAATGTCAATTTCCGATATTTGTAATGTCTCCTGTTTGACAGTAAACAAAAATGAAAGTAGTCAAGTAATTGTGTAATTGTTCAGACTAATCTGACTCAATACATGTAAGGATTCAAATGAGTGAGTGTATTTCACTGTATTTCCGATAAGAGTGAAAGTGTAGCAAAAGTTATGACCTCTAGCACTTGCTCTATATCTCACCACACTTAACTTTTGAGATTTTAAATTTATAATATTTATAATTTATGGACTACATAACTGCTTCTTCTAAATTAATAAATACTATCTATCTATCTATCTATCTATCTATCTATCTATCTATCTATCTATCTATCTATCTATCTATCATTCTGTTGGGGTGAGGAACCTTCCTAAATTAATAATAGTTTGCTTACAATTTTTTAGTGTAAGCATTTTCCCCTTTTCTTGTTATAGGTTCAATTTAATCCCATTTAAAGACTTGCCAAGAGTTCATCATACTTTTATGATGATGATGATTATTATTATTATTATTATTATTGTGTTGATACTGTCACATTAATTAGAACCTCAACCTGCTTATGAAGCATAAGCATGAAAAGCGCATAAACGTACAAGTCCTTAGCAGAGTTCCTACATATTTAGGGCAAAAACTTTTTACTTTTCAATTTCCACAACATCTCATCTCATTATCTCTAGCCGCTTTATCCTGTTCTACAGGGTCGCAGGCAAGCTGGAGCCTATCCCAGGGGTACACCCTGGACAAGTCGCCAGGTCATCACAGGGCTGACACATAGACACAGACAACCATTCACACTCACACCTACGGTCAATTTAGAGTCACCAGTTAACCTAACCTGCATGTCTTTGGACTGTGGGGGAAACCGGAGCACCCAGAGGAAACCCACGCGGACACGGGGAGAACATGCAAACTCCGCACAGAAAGGCCCTCGCCGGCCACGGGGCTCGAACCCGGACCGTCTTGCTGTGAGGCGACAGCGCTAACCACTACACCACTGTGCCGCCAATTTCCACAACATTGCAAATAAAATACATTTATATCTCCATTACATTGCTTTTTTTACTTACTTATTTACTTATGCAATTACTTAGTTGCTTATTTACTTTATGATAAACCAAAATTAGCTCCCTTAAATTGTGAAGATAATAATGGGAATAATTTCATGACTCGTGAAATAATTTCTGGCATTTTCTTCCCCAGAAAGAAGACCTTTCATTTTTTCTACTTGAGCCATCAACCTGAAAAGATCATGGTTCTACATTAGCTATAAGCTGCTGCATTTATTTATTTATTTATTTATTTATTTATTTATTTAGTGTGTGTCAAGTCAAGTTTATTTGTATAGCGCGTTTAACAATAAACATTGTCGCAAAGGAGCTTTACAGAATTTGAATGACTTAAAATATGAGCTAATTTTATCCCTAATCTATCCCCAATGAGCAAGCCTGTGGCAACGGTGGCAAGGAAAAACTCCCTCAGACGACATGAGGAAGAAACCTCGAGAGGAACCAGACTCAAAAGGGAACCCATCCTCATTTGAGCAACAACAGACAACATCATGTTGTCTGAGAGAGATCAGAATGGCTCAAACTACAGGGTGGCTGTGGTAACTTAATTAGCCATTCTTTAGAACAGTAAGGAGCAGAAAAGCATTTCAGAGAACACATCAAACATTTTGGTGGATGGGCTACAAGTGCGGATGGGCTACAGCTGCAGATGACCACATCGGGTTTCACTCTTTTTACTGAAGAACAGGTATCTGAGGCTCCAGTAGGTACAGCTTCACCAAAACTAGACAGTTGAAGATTGGAAAAATGTTGCTTGGTCTGATGAGTCTGCTGCAACTTGCATATGGTAGGGTCAGATATTGGCATCAACAGCATGGACTCAACCTGACTTGGCTTGTTCAAGCTGCTGTTGGTGGTGGGGTCATGGTGTGTGGAATGTTCTCTGCACAGACTTCAGCCTTGTTTGAATGTCAAAATGAATTTACCCATTTTCTAATGGCTGCTTCCAGCATGATAATGCACCATGTCACAAAGCACAAGTTCCATGAATTTGACAGCAAGTTAAGCATGATACTCCCTTGAAGACACAGACAGCTGCAGACACCATGGAGACTACCTACTTTCTAGTCCACATGGCAGACCCATGTGCAGTAGATCGGTGTCTCCATCAAAATGGCGACATCCATGCAAGAAGAAGAGCTGCTTTGTCTGTTGTACCTAATGCAATCACATAAAAAATAAAATCACAGAAAGCAAGAAAGTGGTGGATGTGTCCACTCAATGACATCAGGACCAAAGACAGGGAGTTCAGCACATATTTCTTGTTGTATTTGGATTTCAGTAATTACACTGCTTGTGACATTTGCATCGCAAAATATGCTAATAAAACATGTTCGTGATTTACAACTTCTGATTGTTTTTTCACTGAAGACCTTTGAGACAGGGTTCCTACGCAGTATGGAAAAGTATGGAAAAGTATGGAATTTGATTTTAGTATTTTCCAGGTCTGGAAATGTATGGAAAATGGAAATTAGGGTATGGAGAAATATTTGTGTTTCCAGACCTTTGCCACTACATAGTAAAATGAAGCTCAACATTCTGACATTCAGTTGAATTTTGCCAAAGAAATGTGTTGAAATGCGGAGGGAGGGAAACGGGTGTTCTGTTGTACTGGCATGCGCTCCGCCACACCCCTGAACCTGCTTGCTTCTTGCAAGACTTTGGACAAGACGCAGGAAAACCCCCTGCTACAAAACGCCTCTTGAACACGCGTGAACACACATCATAGCTCCAGTCAGTGTAAAAATGCTTATGGCTTATTTGGCAGTGTTGCCAGAATTTGCTAGAAAAATAAGGCACATGGACCCTGAAAACAAGCGACCCAAGACAAAAAAAACTGCCAACAAAAATATGAAGGCTGTGTGCGCAAACGTACATATAAACTGAACAATGCTGTTATTACATTATTATTATAATTACATTACACAGAGATGCCTACTACTACGGATTGGCCGTATTTTGTACGGAAAAGTTACGTAAATACGATGTTACAGCAAACAGTGTTATTCTGTACGGAATTATTATAAAGTCTTAAAAAATTCCAGTGAGTTGTTTTTAAATGTCAAAGCGACTTTTTCAATCCATGCGCGATTCACGGCTATTTATTTTTACGACAACCACACATGCTGTGTGTGACATGCGCAGATTCCGCACATGCTGTGTGTGACATGCGCAGATTCCACACATTTGCTCGTGCTATTTTTGATACGGTAGAATGGCCGTGCATTACACCCAGTCAAAAGGGCAATGGATACGCACACTGCAAACTGTGTAGAACTGACATTAACATCACTCATGGTGGTCGCGATGACTGCACGCGGCATGTCAACTACAAAAAAAAAAACAAACATATGGAGTATGCTGAAATGGCGAGTCAGGCGGAAAGTAAATCTGGGGGTATCCAGCAGTTTTTACGAAATCTGTGGATGAAAAGACACGGAACGTGACACGTGCTGAAGCGGTGATGGTTGACCTGTGCTTGGAGTTGAACTTGCCAATTAGTGCCATGAAATGTGAGTTAAACTTATTCAGTTTCTTTTTACATGTATGATTTTTATTCACTGAAATATCAAACACTGGCTGTACTTCTTTAATTCAAAGTCTTTTCAGTGTTGCAAGTACAAATGTACATGTAGTATGATCAAAAACAGAATTTTATGATTAGTGTTGTTGGGATTGTGGCAAAAAATTGATCATTCCACTGTTTTAAATACAATTATAAATGTCATTTTATTCAATGTCTCTTCTGAAGCATTATGCTGAAGTATTTATATATTGGGCCATTAAGATAACAATGTCGGACTCTCTTTGGCATGAAATAAGAAATTTTTTTTTTTATTTTATTAGAATCCGTTAACAGGTAGAACATTTTGCCAGGCAATATAATATAATACTTTTGAGGAGTTACATTCAATACCAATGATTGGTAGTCAACCGTAATGTCTTCAAACAGGGAACACTATTGTATTTATAAAAATGTGATATTGTATGCTCTAGAAATTTGTTGAGTGGAAATTCAGTTGAGATGGCTGCTCGTGTTTTGTTTATTCAATTCACACAAAACAGTACTTTTTAATAATTTAAATGTTAAACACATTGGTATATACACCTCTTTTATAATGGAAATGCACATAAATTAATGTTACTGAAAGTCATTCCAAAATACTGAAAAATGTCTTCAAGAATACTGAAATTCAAAATTTGGGGTAGGCATCTCTGATTACATTTAGTTGTCGCTTTTATCCAAAGCCACTTACAGTTATTACAGGGTACAACATAGTTACAACCTGGAGCAATGTGGGGTTAAATGCCTTGCTCAAGGGCACTGCAGCCATTACATACTGGTTAGGGTGGCCACGTCTCGGCCACGTCTACCATCTCTTGGTATGTGGACAAAATGTGATCTACAGTGGAACTAACACAGGACCTTCATAAAACACAATAGTAAATACAAAAAATGCCATAATGACTGTTTTCAAATTAGAAGCTTCAGTAAACTTCTGTGTGTGCACAACATACAGGGTGTCCCGAAAAAATGTATACACACTTTGAATCATTGTGAAGTAGGTGTTTATTAAAATTCATTTCATTTTCAAGGTGTAATAGAATTTACAGACATCACTTTATTGTTTTATCACTGCCTCTAACTGATGTTTATAGTCTACGCTATGAGACCTGCAACAGTCACTGAAAGTGAATGTCCAAAAATACCAAGAGAATTGAATGTGATTTGCATTGTCAGCAGTGACTGGACCAGAATGGATGTCAGTTTGAGAACAGGCAGTGACTAAATAATAAAATTTCTGTAAATTCTATTACTCTTTGAAAATTACATGGATTTTAATAAACACATACAGTACTTTACAGTGATTAAAAGTGTGTATACATTTTTTTTCAGGACATCCTTTATGTGCTTGACATCTTCACACACCTGTGTTTTAATGTCTTGAAGTGTGCATCAGATACGTGTGCGTCAGAGTGGCATCCTGTATTTTGTGTAATGTGTATATATATTTATGACAAAAACAGGGCACTGATACAAATTTTAGGCCAAGCTAAATATGGTATGCATTTTGGTGATATGTCATAATGTGAGTACCTGTTTGATTTTCAAGTAATTCTTTTAAATATATGAGTAGTTGTTTGTTCGCTGAAGTCTCCAAACCTGAGAATTTGAGTATGGAAAAAGTCTGGAATTTTAAATTTGAAAATGTGTAGGAACCCTGTTGAGAAGATGTAAAGCACTGTAATTGTTTTTTGTGGTTTATATTTTCTTAAAGTTTTTAAAAAATTTAAACAGTACAAAAGATAACAAATATGTAAATGTATGTAAAATCACATAAATATAAAACACTTTCCCTCCAGAAATTATTGCACATTTGCTCGTCTTTATATTGTTTTAAAGACAAACTGTACAGATGCAGGTAGTGATGGACCTCTTCACACAGCCTCTCATCTCTCCATCTATTTTGGTTTTCCAGTGCATACATAGTTGGTGCTCTTTGGTGTCAAAAAATTGGAGGGTACCTGGCTTAGAGAGAGTACTTGATGTACTTTCCGTGTCTCTGGAAAGGGTCCTTTTTGCAGCCTGCAGGATGGAGCGTGGTGGGATGTGGGTGGAGTGAGATGTCCTGCACTTACCATATAAGGACAATTACAGGATACACCCTAACCATAAGCCTTGTCTGTCAAAGTCCCCATATATGGTAAGTGTGCAGCATCTGCCTCTGCCCACACCCTGCCCAATCCCACATGCTTCAGCTAGGGGTACTTTCATTTGTGAGTATGCGAGCGTCTGCATGACGTAAATTTCGTCATAGAGAGTGTATGTGAGGCTCTGTCTGGACTTCTGCATACCCTGCAATTTTCTGTGACTGTAACTACACTACAAGAGCACATGTACATGCTCTGGAGGTCCATCGCTACCCACATCTGTATAATTTGTCTTTAAAACAATATAAAGGCAATCAAATGTGCAATAATTCATGGAGGGAAACGACAATATATTGCATGTGTGCTCCAAGCAGAATTCAATTGACTAGATAGGAGTACTGGTGTACTTCAATGGCCTCCCAATTCACCAGATCTGAATCCAATCGAGCACCTTTGGGATGTGATAGAATGGGAGAATTGCAGCTTGAATGTGCATTTGACAAACCTGCAGTAATTATGTGATGCAATCAAGTCAACATGGACCAGAATCTCAAAAGAATGTTTCTTCTACATCCCACCAAATATGTCCATACACTGTAAAAAAAGATTTGTTGTTTTAACTTAAAAAAGTTAGTGCAAGGGTTGCCTTAAGGGCTGCCTTAAAATTTTGAGTTCACTGAAATTAATATAGTAAGTTCACAACAATTTAACTTACTATGTGAATTCCAGTGAACTCAAAATTTTAAGGCAGCCCTTGCACTAACTTTTTTAAGTTAAAACAACAAATATTTTTTTACAGTGTAGGTGGTTTGGTTGTGCTAACTTGCCCAGTGTGTGAATGTATGTGAATGTACAGTCCATATGCCTTACAACAGACTGGCATCCCAGTCAGGGTGTGTTGGTATTTTTATGTATGTAACCACACACAAGCACACTGATGTAATCACTCACATGTAATCACACACACCTGCCCCCACTAGCACTGCTAGCCAGCCCCGCTAGCACCACTAGCCAGCGCTACTAGCCTACCATGTTAGCGCAGCTATCATCAAGCACATCAACAAACTTCATCATCTGTTTTTCTTCTTCTTTCGATTAGTCAGACTAGATGCTACACTAACCCTGTTTTTTTAAACATGGCAGTCACAAAGTTTTAGCTGGTCTTGTTGGTCAGGATAATCCTGCCCCAGCTCTTGAAGCGAGCGGTTCTTGGTTCTAGATGAGCAAAGAGTTTGTGCCGCTCTGGAACCAATTTCCCTGGCTGAAAGCCAGTTCTTTTGTTATCTAAATGTGAAGAACTGGCTCGAGATTAGGCACTGGGTCTGAACTGACCCTGGAACTGCTTTGGTAGAAAAGGGGCATGTGAGGCAACAGTGCTAACCACTGCACCACCGTACTTACTTACTGCCCGTTATGCCATCGACATGTACCGTAGGGCAACAACAAAGGTTCTCCATCTCTGGCGATCTTTAGCCATCTTTTCAATCGTTCTCCAGGTACAGTGCTCAGCGTAAATGAGTACACCTCCCTTGAAAAGTAACATTTTAAACAATATCTCAATGAACACAAACAATTTCCAAAATGTTGACAAGACAAAGTTTAATATAACATCTGTTTAACTTATAACGTGAAAGTAAGGTTAATAATATAACTTGGATTACACATTTTTTCAGTTTTACTCAAATTAGGGTAGTGCAAAAATGAGTACACCCCACAACAAAAACTACTACATCTAGTACTTTGTATGGCCTCCATGATTTTTAACAACAGCACCAAGTCTTCTAGGCATGGAATGAACAAGTTGGTGACATTTTGCAACATCAATCTTTTTCCATTCTTCAACAATGACCTCTTTTAGTGCAGGCATGCAAACTGGTCAGGGGTGAAAAAGGTGAGAAGGGTGCACGGACACACGGCACGCGCGCAAAAGTACATTTCGTAGTCTACGTTACAATAAAAATTGCAACCAGTGACATCTTGAATTTAATACAGTACAAAATAACTTTCCATAAACATGTCTTAATAAGTTACTGTTGAGTGGCCGGTAAATTGTACCATTTATTTGTCAGTGGCCGGTAAAGTTTGATATTTTGTGAAGTTAATTTTCACCCCTGTGTACAACACAGTCAGGGGCGGATCTAGAAAAATATTTATGGGGTGGCAAGAGGGGGGCAGGAAGTTTTGAGGGGTGGCAACGTATTACAGACGTGTATATATACTGAATTTAATCACAGTTATCACAGTTTGACGACAAATAGTATGTACACACTACAAAAGGGCACGGGCTGCCATTTACAAACATACAGACAAACTTAATCTCATGCTTTTATTGTTCACGAAGAACACACATTCTCAGATGAGGTCTATACCGTTTCTGGACAGTTTTATACTGTATATGCAAAAGAACAGACACTAAAAAACAACAACAATAACAACACTGCTTCAAGTTCAGCATGATTTAAACCATTTACACCAGTGTCACATTTTATAGTTTTATTTTCTCACGCTTTGTAAAGGCTCACCAGTGAGCATAACATGAACTTGTCATGTCTACAACAGCTGAATGCGGCGATTTCCATGTTGCTCAGCAAAACGCTTCACAAATTTATCAAGATCTAATGCTTTTGTGCGCTTTGATTCAATGCTGAGTACAGCCAAACTTGATAGTCTCTTTTCTGTCATAGTCGACCGCAAAATTTCCAAACGTTTCCTGTTGGTTACAACAACAACCTTCCCCTGCCCTTCCCCTAACCTTGCTGGTTGCATGTTTGGTTCCCTGAATGTTAGCCTAACGTCCCCCTGACGTTGTAGAATGTTATGTTTTAGTTAGATTTTGCTTGCAACTAATTAGCAACATCAACACATAACTGCTAGCACATCTACATGAGAAAACTGTCAGTGATGAATGAACAGGCAAATTTGGCAGGTCTTGAAAGTTTAATGAGATAAAATATCAATAACAAATTTGAATTAAAAAAATGTCTGAAAATAAAATAGAAAAGTTTCTGAAAGTGTAACGGTGCATTCAATAAAACAATCATATATATACAAAACAGAATAAAATAGAAAAGTTTCTGAAACGGTGCATTCAATAAAACACATTCAGAACAGAATAAAATAGAAATAACCGTTTTTTAAAGTGTAACTGTGCATTCAATAACAAAAACATAAAATAGAATAAAAAAAATCACTTCACAAAAAAATAGAATAAAAATCACTGTTCACAAAAAAAAGAATAAAAATTCACTGTTCACAATTCAATTGTCCATCCGTTGCTGCTGACCAGCTGATCTGAAAAGAAAAAGGAACAAATGTCTAAAAACAAGAACAATGAGCACATATCCACAAAAGCATGATAAACCACCCTACTACCAACCACGAAATTTCTGTGATTGCACCAAATTAGAGAGCAGAAATATACTGTGTGTGTGGTGCAAATTTTAGAGTCTGCCCAAGGCATTCCTCCACTTCAGCTTCCGTATGGCCGGGAAATTTTTTGACACATGCAGCTAGAAGGCAAAATAAAGGAAAGTTACACATCAAAACCTAGTCAGTCAAGCATGGCATAAAAGTGATGTGATCAATATATAAACACTTACCCTTTATAATCTTGCACAGAATGAGGTCATCAAAGGACATTTTGGCCCGTCTGCCCCGCAAGCTGTACTGGGCGAGGACCTCATTATTTGCCACTCGGCGTAGCATACGGTGAATGGCTGCCCCTAAACCTGCCCCTCCGACAGTTTCAAGAAAATGTTGCTGTAAAAAAATAAAAATAATTATACAATGAAAATTACTGTAGCGAGCTTATACAATACACACTCACACACACACACATATGATAGATAGATAGATAGATAGATAGATAGATAGATAGATAGATAGATAGATAGATAGATAGATAGATAGATAGATAGATAGGGCAAATTACCATCTTGTTCCTCTTGTCTGGTTGTTCCAGACTCCTATCCAACTCCAGCAGCTCCATCACCATGCTGCATGGTTTAGCCAACACCACATCTTCTTGCTGGAGTTGAGGCGTGTGTGTCGGGGCGTTGGTCTCCACCAATGACTCGATCTTGTCAAACCTAGCCTCGGTCCTGTCAAACCTAGCCTCGATCCTCCGCATCAAGCGACTCATGTGGGCCTCTGTGACTATGGGGACAAATGTGATGGAAGTTGTAATTTATAATGTACTTTCCTGAGTGAGTGAACTAGTTAAGTGTGTATAAAAGTACTTACTTCTCTCAAACATGGCTGCGATAGCCGAGACACCCTGTCCGTCATGAAGCACCCGGCTGCTGGCTGAAGTTTTCAAAAAGAAAATATTAGTTTTCCTGTTCATGATTTTGTATTCCAACATCTGTAAATGGGAACTTGAAAGCAACTGTACCTTGAACAGAGTCAAAAGAGGTTTCCAGTGATTCTTGGAGGTGCCTGGCTGACTGAATTGGGTGTAGTGCCCGGCTGCTGGCTGAAGTTTTCAAAAAGAAAATGTTAGTTTTCCTGTTCATGACTTTGTATTCCAACATCTGTAAATGGGAACTTGAAAGCAACTGTACCTTGAACAGGGTCAACAGGACTTGGGCTAGGGTGGTGAGGACTGGCTCCAGTCCCGGCTGGTGTTGACCCTGAAAAGATGGTGCATATGGATGTTAAGTCATTTATTGGGGGGGGGGGGGGGGGGGGGGGTTTCTTATACATGGTATTCGCCAAAGAAGAAACTATGATAATACATTAGACATTTACAAATAAATTGAAAAACACTTACACTTACATTGTGGTGGTAGGGGCATTGGGTCCTGCTGACCTGAAAAGAGCACACAAACATCAGATCAGTCACGTAATATGCACCGGTTATTCATCATGAATGTTAGCTCCAAGCTATGAATGATGATTTGGGAACTGTTAACTTACACACAGGGCTTCCAGGTACAGTCAGAGTCTTGGGTTGCTTCTTGGTTGCTGCTACCACTGGAGCAGAATCATCTGGAAGGAAAGACCATACAATGTGCAATGTAAATTTCTTGTAAATGACTTGAAAATGAACACTGAATTGAGTAACTAATGTTGTCATTAGTGAAAAGAGCTTACCATCATCAGAGGATTCGGAGACAAACCTCCTTGGGCGCTTATGCTGCCTTATTGCAAAAGTGTTCACATCCTCTGTCTCAACACTTGAGGACTCCATCAATTGCAAACACTTCTGTTCAGCTTTGGCGTATGAATCTATGGAAAATGACTTTTAGTCAGTAGCACAAAAAAAAAAAAAACAGTGCTGCCATAGAGAGAACAATTCAGTATATTCTATGTAGTGCATAGCAGCGATAGCTCACCTGTTTCGTACCAGGTTTTCTTAACGGGATGTTTGGCCCAAGTTGTATTTGGTGCTTGGCACTTCACAACATGCAATCACACATTGTGTGTCGTCCAGTAGCAGACCATGCCATGCTAAAAATATATATAATTAAAAAATATATATAACAAGCATATATATATATATTTGTTATCAAAAGTATATAGGCATATATGTAAGCATACATATTTGCTATGTATCGACAAAAAAAAGACTCGTACCTCAGAAGTGTGTCCAAGCCATGAAGATGGCACAACCTCAATAGCATTGTCTGTGAACTCAACAGTGAAGCTCATCTGTGAAAACAAAGGCATCATTAGCAAGGAAAATGGAGCAAAAGGTATTAGTTCCCTTGGCTGGCCTATGAAAACTCCTGTAGGTGTGAAACAGTCTATTTGGTTTTAAGAAAACATTACAAATAAACATGGCATTAAGATGGACATATTTTCCCAATCCATCCTTTTTACATGGCTAAAACACAGAATCTCCCATTAGCAAAACACATTTTGTATCATATTTTGCAAGTGTACACAGCAATTACCCTAAAAGGATTCCTCCAAAAAAATCATTGTGATGGTTAAATTGCGTGTGTGGATGTCTCCTAAAAATCATGCAGGACTGTCATGAAAACATTAGTCTGTTTCTGTGGCTCCTCAATCATCAAGGCCTGTTTTGTGAGTTCACATTCTGGCACCAGCTTCATGACACACTCACTCCTTTTCACTCTGAAGCACCCAATGATTCTTGAATCACAAGGATCTGTGAACAGAGGATCCACCCTCTGAAAGACCTTGCACAAAACCATGTCATTCCTTTCTTCAATGGCCTCACAACATTTGGCACCTGCCAAAATGTACGCATTGTTTGGTCTTCGGGTTTTCTTTTTCGGTGCTGGAGCTGTGGGAGTCTGATCCTGGTCCATCTCCAAGAGCCTTTTAGCCACTTGAATTAGTGGTCTATTCCCTGATCGGACAAGACGTTTCAGCTTGCCCAAGTAGTTTTCAAACCGGAAGGCGCTGCATGCATCAAGGCATCCAAAGGTCTCTGCTTCATCTGTTAAATGGAGCATGCTGTGCACATTATACACCATGAAGTGTCTGCCATACAGCTCTGCAGTCTGTGACACAAAATACACCATCAGGTTTAGTCTGCATACTTGCCGGCTAGGTTGGGAGAAACCAAAATGTTCAGTGCCACACTGAAAGCCATGAAATGCCTGTACAGTGGCCTGGACAGAATGCCCTTGAGCACTACTTTTCCTGTATACAGGGCAAACTGGCGCAGCTCTGTAGCTTTCCAGCGGTCGACTTCTTCCAAGCTCCTGGGCTTTCTGGTAAAACAACTTGGTATATATATTCTCTCAAACCACACAGTCTTCTGCTGACCTCTTGGAGCTGTGTAGTTGACAGTCTCACCTTCCTGCTTCCCCTCACCCATTCCACTAACAGTTTCCTCATGACACCTAAACAAGCTTGGTGCATGTAATCAATGGGAAACATTTTGATCATATCAATTGGAAGTTGCAGGAATGGGGACACTGTATAGCCCTCAGTTTCCTTGACAGCCATCTCTCTTCTGAACAGGTCATTGGTTCGCAGGGTGCTTTGGACATCAGGGTATGTTACACGGCCGTCTTCCCATGTCCCTTTCTGTGCACATTTGTCACATCCATAGTATCCTGTGCACAGTTTTGTTGCTTTGACCATTGCCTTGGCAGGCACATCACATACAACACAGTGCATGACAACCATTTTCCCTTGAATTCCAAGCAGATCCTTCATTTCTGCAACCACATCGTTGAGAAACTCCAAATCATTCGGTTTAGCAGGATCAGATGTTAAGGTGACAGGAAAAACATGAGTTGGACTCAGATGGATGGCACACAAGACAGGCCACAGAGTGGTCTTGCTGTTTTTGAACAGTGGAACACCATCAATGTTCAGAGACAACTCCAGGGTGGTTATTTTTTTCAGAACCTCTTGTGGGTAGTGGTTTAGTTGTGCTTCAATAGCTCTCCTTAAACCAAAGTGAACATACTCCATTCCTGATACTGGAGTTGACCTGATGTCTCTTGGGGTTGAGAGAAGGGTTCTTGCTGTTGAAGGCAACCCTGTGTGTCCATTGGCTTTTAATCCTACAAGAAGGTCATCAAGTGCAGAGTGTGTAATCTGGTGTTTTAAGGCCCAGTGTTGTAAAAAGTCCTTTAGTGAGCTTTGTGGGTCGTTTTCCTCAATGTAAGAGTCACTGGTGTCACTGCTATCCTCCACATTCATGGGTGTGCTCCATAGCGCATCTGATGCAAACTCAGTACCAACACTACTGCTTGTTGGTACTGTCATGCACTCTGGCTCTTCTTCATTCTCCTCTGCCAGTAGTACAGATTGTTCTTGCAGTTGCTGCTGATGTTGACAAAGCCTGGCCGCTTCTTGCATAGCCTGCTCTGCCTGTGCAGCATCTAGTGCGTCCTTCTCCTCTTGCATTTCTGCTCTCAAAGCCTTTCGCACCGCTTCCACCTCTCGCCGCACCCTCTTCCATCTCTTTGTGTAGGCTTGTCTGGCCAATCGCTTTTCACTCATTGTGGGGAAATACAATGTGACTGCAATGACAAAACTAAATGACTAACACATTAACAGCACATTGGCACAGTACACAGTAATGCCACAAGTCAATTGATGATACTAAAAACATGTTCATCATTCAATGAATGACTTAACTTTATCAAAATCCAAAAACATTGCAGAGTGAAGCGTTGCTAAAAAAAAAAAGATACAACTGTTAAAACGCTTTCCATGGACATTGCAACATGGAACTCAAAATTACATTAAAAGATATATGTGCATAAGCCCATATCTTGCCATTCTGAAGCAGGCTGAGACATACCCCAAATTTGCCAAATAACTGAGACAGCAGCAAACATAAAATCGGTGAGGACCACTCTATTACATTGCAAAGAACTCAGAAAGGAGCTTCATGTTCAAAATACTGCACATATCCTTTAAAGGAGAATTCTGGCTGTTTTGCAAATAAAATTTTGAACTTTTGATTCCCCTGAAGTCAGCGCTGAGCACCGGTGAAGCATTTGATGCGCTCAGCGCTGACTTCTGGGGAATCCGGAAGGCAACAAAGGTATGTGCTGGCTCGAAAAGTTCAAAATTTATACACCTATGTGCTAGCTAATGTAGTAAATGTGCAATGTTTTCAAACATCAGGGTCCACACACCACGGGCAATCCCATGAAAACCGTTTTGAAACAAGTTATGTGAATATACGAACGTTGAAAGGCTGCCCTGTAGCCACCGTTTCAATTGAAATCCGCGTAGCAGCTATATGCATAACATTTTTTTTTTTTTAGACAGGATGGATTTTTCTCACGGTTTGTGCTACTGCCAACTTTCCTCGACCACAAACGTTTGAGATATATTTGCAAAACAGACGGAATTCTCCTTTAAGGTATAACCACAACCAGAACAAAATCACCTTTTCGAAAGTAGAGTACTTGAACAGAACGTAGGCTTCAGTACTTCCAACAGAGACATTTGCTTCCAAATCCAACAATCCAAGTTCCGGGTAGTGACTTTACTGTTAGGGTTTTGCTGGGATTTGAACCTGGCTCATTGGTGTGATAATCCAGCAAACCCCCACTAGGCCACCAGGGGGATGACTCAAATGCAGAGGCGTGAGGCAGAAGTAGAAAAAAGTATCAAAAGGTTTATTTACAATATATACACAAAAAATCCAAAAAGTAATAATCCAAAAACGCTCAGAAGATATAAGGGAAAAAATAAAAAATCCAAAAGTACAAAACAAAAGCCAGAAAACCAGAAAAGAAAAGGCAAAAATACCAAAGCTCAGAAGATCCAAAAACACAGTAACTACTAGGTCCAAAAGAAAAGCAAAGTGCAAAACAAAGAACACGGTACAGAGGAAACTGGAGATAAGCATAACAGCACAAAGACTCCGTGACAAGAGGACTGAATTCAGGGGGTATAAATACACAAACTAAATTGAACACAGGTGAAGATAATCAGGACTAAACAGGCAATTAACACAAAACACAGGAACAGTGGCGGCCTCTAGAGGCCAAAATAAACATAACACGAAAAGGAAATAACAGCGGCCTCTAGAGGCCAAAACAGTCCTAGTCCTAACAGGACCCCCCCCCCCCCAGGAGCGTCTCCTGACGTTCCCAGGGCGATCCGGATGGGCCGAATGGAAGTCCCGACACAGTTCTTTATCTAGGACATCCCGAGCAGGAACCCAGCAGCGCTCCTCAGGACCATAGCCCTCCCAGTCCACCAGATATTGCAACCCGCCGCGGACCCGGCGGGAGTCAAGCAGGCGATGCACAGTGAACACAGTCTGACCCTGGAAGATGTGGGGGGGTGGGGCAGGGTTCCTAGGGGCAGGGGCATATGTAGACATCAGTACGGGCCGCAACAGGGAAACATGGAAAGTGGGGTTGATCCTCAGAGTCCGGGGCAACTGGAGCCGGTAGGAGACAGGGTTCACCCTGCGCACCACCTTGAAGGGGCCAATGTAGCGAGGAGCAAGCTTGCGGTTCTCCACCCGCAGGGGAAGGTCCTTAGTGGACAGCCAAACCCACTGCCCAGGGCGGAAAGCGTGTGCAGGTCTTCTATGGCGGTTGGCCTGAGTCTGGTTGGTTCTGGAGGTCTGTATGAGGGTCTTCCTGACCTTGCTCCAGGTCTTGCGACACCATCTCACATATTGGTTGACTGAGGGCACCCCCGCGTCCTCCTCCTGGTCCGGGAACAGAGGTGGCTGGAACCCGAATTGGCACTGGAATGGCGACAGCTTGGTGGCCGATGACTGCAGGGTGTTGTGGGTGTACTCCGCCCATGGCAGCCAGGTGCTCCACGATGTCGGGTTATCCATAGCCAGGCCTCGCAAGGTGGTTTCCAGGTCCTGGTTGAGCCTCTCCGTCTGACCATTGGACTGTGGGTGAAACCCAGAGGAGAGGCTGGCAGTGGCTCCGATGACCTTGCAGAACCCGTGCCACACTCGGGAGGAGAACTGGGGCCCTCGGTCTGAGACGATGTCCTGTGGAAGACCAAAGACTCGGAAGACATGATTAAACATAAGTTTCGCTGTTTCAAGAGCAGAGGGGAGTTTGCACAGTGGTATGAAGCGGCAGGCCTTGGAGAATCTGTCAACTATGACCAAAATGACCGTGTTACCTTGTGACTCAGGGAGACCCGTGATGAAGTCGACTGCCACGTGGGACCAGGGACGCCGGGGAATGGTCAGAGGATGCAGGAGACCCTGGGGACGCTGTTGTGGGTTCTTGGTTCTGGTGCAAACCTCACAGGACAGGACAAATGACCTTACTTCCTTCTCCATGTTAGGCCACCAGAAGTGTCTTTTCAGGAAGTCCAGGGTCCTCCGAGCTCCCGGGTGGGCGGTGAGAGGGGAAGAGTGACCCCACTGGAGAACCTTGGCCCGGGCTTGATGTGGGACGTACAAGAGGCCCGGTGGCCCCGTCCCAGGACCGGGGTCCTGGCGTTGGGCTCGTCGGACAGCCTCCTCAATACCCCAGCGGACAGGGGCCACAATCCGGGACACAGGGATAATAGGCCCGACTTCATTCTCCCTGTTAGTGGCAGAGAACAGCCTGGACAGTGTGTCAGGTTTGGTGTTCTTGTAGCCGGGGCGGTACGAGAGGGTGAAGTCAAACCGACTGAAAAACAGGGCCCACCTAGCCTGTCGAGGGTTCAGTCTCTTGGCTTGCTGGAGGTACTCCAGGTTCTTGTGGTCAGTCCAAACCAGGAATGATGTTGCACTCCCTCCAGCCAGTGCCTCCACTCCTCAAGGGCCAGTTTGACCACTAGCAGTTCTCGATCCCCCACATCGTACCGGGACTCCGCAGGACTCAGGCGGTGGGAGAAGTAAGTGCAGGGATGCAGCTTTCCTTCCGAACGTTGAGAGAGCACCGCGCCGACACCACTGTCCGAGGCGTCCACCTCCACGATGAATGGTTGGGAGGTGTCCGGGAGGACCAGAATGGGTGCCGTGCAGAAGCGGTCCTTGAGGTCTTTGAATGCCTTTTCTGCCTGAGGAGATCAGACATAAGATCCACCTGTCCCTTTGGTGAGGTCCGACATGGGTGCTGCTACAGAACTGAAGTTCCTGATGAACTTGCGGTAGAAGTTAGCGAATCCTAAGAACCGCTGAACCTCCTTAACGGACTTGGGAGTAGGCCAGTCCCAGACGGCCAGGGTCTTGGCAGGGTCCATTTGGAGTTGGCCTGTCCGTACAATAAATCCCAGAAAGGAGACCTCGGGAACATGAAATTCGCATTTCTGGGCCTTGGCGAACAGATTGTTCTGTAGCAGCCTCTGGAGAACCTGGCGGACATGGTGGCGGTGCTCCTGCACGGTCTTAGAAAAGATAAGGATGTCGTCGAGGTAGACAAAAACGTACAGGTTAATCATGTCCCTTAAGACGTCGTTGATTAGGGCCTGAAAAACAGCTGGTGCATTGGTGAGTCCAAAGGGCATCACCTGGTATTCGTAGTGCCCAGACGGGGTGTTAAAGGCAGTCTTCCACTCGTCTCCCTGTCGGATACGGATGAGGTGGTATGCGTTCCGTAGGTCCAACTTGGTGAAGACGGTGGCGCGTTGGAGCAGGTCGAAAGCAGTGGACATCAGTGGAAGGGGATATCGTTTGCGCACAGTGATCTTGTTCAGGCCCCTGTAGTCAATACATGGTCGGAGCCCCCCATCCTTCTTGCCGACAAAGAAGAAGCCGGCACCAGCAGGTGAGGTGGAGGGTCGAATGAACCCAGAGACCAGGGCGTCTTTGAGGTATTCCTCCATGGCCTTGCGTTCTGGCTGAGAGAGGGAAAACAGTCTGCCACGAGGAGGGGTAGTCCCAGGGAGCAAGTCGATGGCACAGTCGTAGGCCCGGTGCGGAGGAAGAACGGCGGCCCTGCTCTTGCTGAATACCTCCTTGAGATCCCAGTACTCTGTGGGAACTTGAGATAACTCGGTGAGATCAGGGGGCTCGGCAGGAGACACAGGAGAGCTAGAGAGCAGACAAGAGGCATGGCATGCAGGGCCCCATTCCACAACCTGGCTTGTTACCCAGTCTATGCGAGGGTTGTGGCGAGTAAGCCAAGGAAGGCCTAGAATAACTGGGAACTCAGGTGAAGGAATCAGGTGCAGGGATATTTCTTCCTTGTGACCTTGAGACTGGAGGAAGACTGGAGAAGTAACTTGGGTGACTCTTCCATCACCTAACGCTTGGCCATCGAGGGCAGACAAAGACAGTGGGACTTCAAGAGGTGCAGTCGGAATATTGATGCTTTGGGCGAAGTGAATATCCATAAAGTTCCCAGCCGCCCCTGAGTCTAACAAAGCTTGACAAGAGTGGACAGACTCACCCCAGGAGATGGAGACCGGGATGTAGATTCCTTGGCCAGGGAGTCCGGGAGAGAGGGTAGGCCCCATCACAACCCTCCCTCGGCTGGACAGGGTGGTCCTTTTCCCAAGAGTTCGGGACATGATGCTCGGAAGTGACCAGGCTTGCCACAGTAGATGTAGCACTTGTCCCTCCTTCTGCGCTCCCTCTCAGATGCGGAGAGGCGAGTACGACCCACTTGCATGGGTTCTGGACAGTCACTGAAGGAGGTATACAGTCTCCAGGTAGAGGTAGGGAGGCTGGGGGGGGCTCAAGGCTTGGTGGCTGTGGCAGTTCGTGTAAATGGGTGGAGCACAGAAGGACGGCAGGACAGAACTGAGAATACAAAAAACTCTTTTATTCAGCTTTTCAGCTGTCAATACACACATGCACACTTGTCAGCTCTCTGCTGTGAAGAGACTCCCTCTGCTCTCACTCTCTCTCCTTAAGAAGGGCGCGGTCACTGGGAAGACACACAAACACATCAATTAACAACAGGTGTAATGATTCTGCCACTTAACTTCCCCGACTCCGCCCTCCTGTCACAGACCGATGCTAGGCCACGCCCCCGCTGCCACATACCCCCACCGCCCGACTCAGGCCGGGCAGCCGTCCGGCCCGCAGCCGACTCCCCCCCCCCTTGACGGGAGAGGAAGTCCGCCACGACCATCTGTGCCCCCGGCCTGTGGATCACCTTGAAGTTAAAGGGTTGGAGTGCCAGATACCAACGGGTGATCCGCGCATTGGCATCCTTCATGCGGTGGAGCCACTGGAGGGGCGCGTGGTCCGAACAGAGGGTGAAAGGGCATCCCAGCAGGTAGTACCAGAGGGCGAGGACCGCCCACTTGATTGCCAGGCACTCCTTTTCGATGGTACTGTAGCGCCCCTCACGCACCGACAGCTTGCGGCTAATGTACAAGACAGGGCGATCCTCCCCCTCCACCTGCTGGGACAAAACAGCCCCCAGCCCTCTGTCCGACGCATCCGTCTGCAACATAAAAGGGAGAGAAAAGTCAGGGGAGTGTAAAAGTGGCCCCCCACACAGTGCAGCCTTAACCTTAGAAAAAGCCCGCTGGCATTGCTCCGTCCACTGGACCGGATCTGGTGCCCCCTTTTTAGTCAGATCAGTCAGCGGGCTGGTGACGTCCGAATAATTAGGTATAAACCTACGATAATAGCCAGCCAGCCCCAGGAACTGTCTCACCCCCTTTTTGGTCTTGGGCCTCGGGCAGGCCGCAATCGCTGCAGTCTTGTTAATTTGGGGACGCACCTGCCCATTGCCCAAGTGGAAGCCCAGATACCGTACTTCCACCCACCCAATCGCACACTTCTTCGGGTTGGCCGTGAGACCCGCCCGCCTCAGCGACCTAAGGACGGCCCTCAGGTGTTGTAGGTGCCGCGGCCAGTCATTACTATAAATAATAATATCATCCAAGTACGCGGCTGCATAGGTGGCATGGGGGCGGAGGACCCTGTCCATCAGCCGCTGAAACGTAGCAGGCGCCCCAAACAGCCCAAAAGGAAGTGTGACGAATTGGTGTAAGCCGAACGGTGTGGAAAAGGCTGTTTTTTCACGGGATAATGGAGTCAAGGGGATCTGCCAATAACCCTTTGTTAAATCCAGTGTCGAGTAAAAACGAGCCGTGCCTAGCCGATTGAGCAACTCATCAATACGAGGCATTGGGTACGCATCGAATTTAGACACCGCGTTGACTTTTCTATAGTCCACACAGAACCGGACCGACCCGTCGGCCTTGGGTACCAAGACCACCGGGCTGCTCCAGTCACTGTGGGACTCCTCGACGATGCCCATTTCGAGCATGGCCTTGAGTTCTTCCCGAACCACCTTTTTCTTGTGTTCGGGTAACCTGTAAGGGCGGCTATGCACTACCACCCCCGGGGGCGTCTCAATGTGGTGCTCTATGAGGTTAGTGCGGCCGGGCAGGGGTGAGAACACGTCCGAAAACTCGGTCTGCAACTGGGCAACCTCCGCGAGTTGGGTCGGGGAGAGGTGGTCTCCACAGGGGACCGGAGAGGGACGTGATGCCAATGTTCCTTTTTGAACCTCTGGCCCCAGCTCCGCCTTCTCTGGAACCACCGACACCAACGCCACGGGGACCTCCTCGTTCCAGAGTTTGAGTAGGTTGAGGTGGTAAATCTGTAGCGCCCCACCCCTGTCCGTTCGTTTCACCTCATAGTCGACGTCCCTGACTCGCCGTGTGACCTCAAAGGGTCCTTGCCACTTGGCGACTAATTTAGAGCTCGATGTGGGCAAGAGTACGAGTACTTTCTCTCCCGGTGCAAACTCTCTAAGGCACGTACCCTTGTCGTACAGGCGGGTTTGCCGTTCTTGGGCCTGCCGCAAATTCTCCTGGGTTAGTTGTGTGAGTGTGTGGAGTTTTGCGCGCAGGTCAATAACATATTGAATTTCATTTTTGCTTGGTGAAAGTCCCTCCTCCCAATTTTCTCGCAGCACATCTAAAATGCCGCGCGGCTTACGCCCATATAGTAATTCAAACGGGGAGAACCCCGTGGAGGCTTGGGGGACTTCTCGCACTGTAAAGAGCAAGGGTTCGAGCCATTTATCCCAGTTACGCGCGTCCTCACTTACAAATTTCTTAATTATGTTTTTAAGGGTGCGATTAAACCGTTCCACTAAGCCGTCCGTTTGTGGGTGATAAATGCTGGTGCGGATCGGCTTAATACCTAATAACCCATACAGTTCCTTCAGTGTTCGTGACATAAACGAGGTGCCTTGGTCAGTCAGAATCTCTTTCGGGATTCCAACTCGGGAGATGACGCGGAAGAGTGCCTCCGCAATACTGCGTGCTGAGATATTGCGAAGAGGCACCGCTTCCGGGTATCGCGTTGCATAGTCCACCAGAACTAATATAAAGCGGTACCCTCGTGTTGACCGATCTAATGGCCCGACGAGATCCATGCCAATTCTTTCAAACGGGGTCTCGATTAACGGTAGAGGGCGCAAAGGCGCTTTTGGAATGGCCGCTGGGTTTACTAACTGGCATTCGCGGCATGCCGTACACCACAAACGGACATCGCCGCGAATCCCCGGCCAATAGAATCGGGCCATTATTCGGGCTAGTGTTTTATCCTGCCCTAAGTGTCCAGCCATGGGATTAAAGTGAGCCGCCTGAAATACCAATTCCCGGCGGCTCTTCGGAATTAAAAGCTGCGTGACTCGCTCTTTCATTTGAGTGTCCTGCGTCACTTGGTATAATCTATCCTTCATAATCGCGAAGTAGGGGAAGGACGGGGTGGCGTTCGGCTGGAGCGTTTGACCATCGATTACTCTCACTTGGTCAAAAGCATGCCGCAGAGTCTTGTCTCGCGATTGCTCTAACGGGAAATCCGCGAGGGATTCCCCAATAGAGAGAGGAGGAGCCGGCGGCTCCTCACTCTGGCGCGGAGATGACGTAGACGGCTCTGTGACAGCTGCTCCCGCCAAAGCGACACTGGGACCTCCCCCTGTCAAATGGCAGGACCCACTCTTGACTAAGTGTGTCATTAAACCCCGAAATCCCGGCCAATCCGTCCCCAAAATTAAAGAGTGGGTAAGGCGAGGATTAACCGCCGCCTTTACTATTAATTTTTCCCCTCTGAAAATAATGTGGACCGACACTAAAGGGTAGTTGTGAACATCCCCGTGCACACATAACACCTTCACCAATTGTGCTCCCCCCAATGCCTCGTCTTGCACCAGGTTTTGGTGGATTGAGGTCTGATTACAGCCCGAATCCACCAACGCCTGATATGTATCCCCTTGGATACTCACCGGTATGCGATACGCTCCGGCCCGATCGAGGGTGGCTCCTGGCGCGTTGGGGATCCGAACCACCGCGCCCACCTCCATTATCGAGCACTGCTGTTGGAGGTGGCCCGGTTCCCCGCAGCGCCAGCAAACCGGCCCGGGCTTCCTCTCTGCACTAGTGCTCTGGGGCTCACTCACCTGAGGGGGGGGAGAGACAGACACAGAAGGGAGACACGGAAGGGCACCGCGGGTCCGGCGGGCCGGCTGAGGTGGCGCCGGCCCCCTCTCCGCGGTGGGGGAATGGGGCGAGGAGAAGACACAGGAGGAGGGGAGAGAGAGAGAGAGAGAGAAGAGAAGAGGTCGTCTGCTGTCCTGCCGTCGGGACAGCTGCCAGATGATCCTCCGCCAGCTCGATTGCCTGATCCAGCGACGCCGGGCGGTGGCACTGGACCCACTCTGCGGTTCCTGCTGGTAGACGCGCGACGAACTGTTCCAGTACCACCTGGTCGATGAGTCCCTCGGCGTCGCAGCTGTCGGCCCTCAACCACTGCCAGCAGGCGTCCCGGAGTTGCTGGCCAAACGCGAACGGCCGGCCGACTTCCTCCAAGCGCAGAGCGCGGAAACGCTGATGATGTTGCTCCGGGGTGCATCCCACCCACTGGAGGACGGCCCGGCGAAGGTCCGCGTAGGCCAGCCGGCAGTCGGCGGGGAGCTGTAGCGCGGCCAGCTGCGCCTCTCCCGTTAGCAGGGGGAGGAGGCGCGCCGCGCGCTGTTCCACCGGCCACCCCGAGGTCTCTGCTACCTGCTCAAAGAGCGTGAAGAATGCCTCGGGGTCGTCCTGCGGGCCCATCTTCGTGAGGGTGAGGGGGGAAGGGCCCGCGGCGGTGGAGTTGGTGGACCCCGCCGACGCGAGGAGGTGCCGGAACGCCCGACGATCTTCCTGTTGCACCAGCACCAGGGCCTCGAACCGTTGTTCTTGCTCCTTTCGGAGGGCGAGCAGCCCCTGGTGCTGGCTCTGTTGGGCCGTGGCGAGGGCGTGGATCAGGTCGGCGAAGGTGGAGGACTCCATGGGGCTGTTGTCTTCTGTGCTCATGTCCCGGGTTTCGGCACCACTGTGGCAGTTCGTGTAAATGGGTGGAGCACAGAAGGACGGCAGGACAGAACTGAGAATACAAAAAACTCTTTTATTCAGCTTTTCAGCTGTCAATACACACACGCACACTCGTCAGCTCTCTGCTGTGGAGAGACTCCCTCTGCTCTCACTCTCTCTCCTTAAGAAGTGCGCGGTCACTGGGAAGACACGCAAACACATCAATTAACAACAGGTGTAATGATTCTGCCACTTAACTTCCCCGACTCCGCCCTCCTGTCACAGACCGATGCTAGGCCACGCCCCCGCTGCCACAGTGGCGTTCTCTCATCCTGTTGTCCAGACGAATAGCATGTGAGATGAGGGTTTTGAGGTCACTTGGGCATCCAATAGAGGCCAGACCATCCTTGATGGGGTCAGACAGACCATGGTGGAAGGCTGACACCAGGGCAGTCTCGTTCCATCCACTTACTGCTGCGTGCGTCCGGAACAAGATGGCATAATCTGCGACGCTTCCTCCTTGCCGGATGGACATGAGCTTTCGGGCTGCGTCAGTACTGATGTCTGCCTGATCGAAGACCCGAAGCATCTCTTCAGAAAACAGCTGGAAATCAAGGCACTCAGGTCCCTGTCTCTGCCAGATAGCAGTAGCCCAGGCTCGCGCCTTACCAGCTAATAAGGTGATCACAAAGGCAATCTTGCGGCGATCCGTAGTGTAGGTGGTAGGCTGAAGCTCAAAGGTGAGTTGACACTGGGTAAGGAACTCTCGGCACTCACTGTGCTTGCCGTCATACCTCTGTGGTGCAGGAAGGCTGGGTTCGCGAGGTGAAGAAGGCAGCATGGCAGGAGGCACTGGAGCAGGAGCTGGATCAGGATGAGGAGATGCAGGCAGAGATGTCAGCTGTGCCAGGGTTTTCCCAATTTGCTGAAGCAGTTCCTCATGGCGAGCAAGGGCCTCACGTTGGCTGGTGAGCGTACGTCCATGAGCATCCATGGTCGCTCCAAAGCGTGTCAAAGCTGCCATAATTCCCTGAAGGTTGGCCAGGTAGACAGTTGAAGTTGACCGACTCTGCTGAGTCAGTCATGACAGAGTCTTTCTGTTAGGGTTTTGCTGGGATTCAAACCTGGTTCATTGGTGTGATAATCCAGCAAACCCCCACTAGGCCACCAGGGGGATGACTCAAATGCAGAGGCGTGAGGCAGAAGTAGAAAAAAGTATCAAAAGGTTTATTTACAATATATACACAAAAAATCCAAAAAGTAATAATCCAAAAACGCTCAGAAGATATAAGGGAAAAAATAAAAAATCCAAAAGTACAAAACAAAAGCCAGAAAACCAGAAAAGGCAAAAATACCAAAGCTCAGAAGATCCAAAAACACAGTAACTACTAGGTCCAAAAGAAAAGCAAAGTGCAAAACAAAGAACACGGTACAGAGGAAACTGGAGATAAGCATAACAGCACAAAGACTCCGTGACAAGAGGACTGAACTCAGGGGGTATAAATACACAAACTAAATTGAACACAGGTGAAGATAATCAGGACTAAACAGGCAATTAACACAAACACAAAACACAGGAACAGTGGCGGCCTCTAGAGGCCAAAATAAACATGACACGAAAAGGAAATAACAGCGGCCTCTAGAGGCCAAAACAGTCCTAGTCCTAACATTTACTACACGCACCTACGTCCTCTTATCCATCTGTCCAGCCAATGAGGAGCATTCGTTTTGCGTCACATGCCGTTGCATCAAGCAACCTGACCAATCAACAACTTACAGTGGCTAGGTCTCGTTTCTTCCTGTAGACCCCATGGGAACAAAGAAAAAAAATAATGTATGGAAGTCAACGGAGAGATAACTTATTTTATAGTTCAGATTCCCTTATGCATTGGATTTAATACATGATGATTATTAACTTTTATGACAACCCTTCACACCAACAAAGTGTTGTTTTTCGACAGACAATAAAAGTTACGTTACGTTTTCTGTTTTCTGTGCAACCTCTGAACTGCTTGTCTCGTGCTATATTCTAAACTCTAAGCAATGTGGTTTGAGTGAGCTAGGCTAACAGAGTACTGCAGTAAACGTGTTGCTGATCTTTGCAGCCTACAAAAGTAGGCCCTCACTTGAGGTTTTATCCACCAACATATTTCGTCAAATAATACATGGGGAAATCCGTACTGCTGTTATGCCGCCGTTCTGAGGCACAAATACACAGACATTTTAACAGAGAACACCGTCACTTACACGACATGTATATCGATATGGGGTAATCATGCGTAACCTCGGCGCTATGGCGTTAGCCATGCTAAGGTATGCTACATAGCATTATATCAAGAGCGTGCTAAATCACAACAAAGGTGAAAGAATTATGTACGAGTTCTTTGTCAGATGGGAGACTGGAAAAGACATGTTTTAGAGATACCAACAACGATTCACTTCGTATAATGTAGCCGGTGACCGGAGATGGAGATGGTTGCACGCATAGCAGCTAACTGCTAGGTGAATAGTGAAACATACATTGCATCATAGAACTCAAACAACCAGAATAAAATAACACATTACCTGATCTCACGTACTGTAAATCCAGATAACGTACACTGGCGCTGGTAGTTCTAAATCCAACAAGGAAACTCGGTGAAATTTTCAAATAGCTAAATAAAAGGGCTATCGTAACATCCATTAAGTCCGCCATTTTGTTATTTGCCTTAGAGCTGTTTGAAAGCACAGAGAATTCTGGGTAATGTGCATCGTATAGTTCTCAGAACAACAAAAAAACAACCAAACATAACGTTGTGTGGAGGTTATAGTGTAACCAAATGATAACGTTTCAGTTGGTTAGTTACCTCAATGTTTCAGGGACGTTTGGCTTCGTTAGGTTTCTGCATAACTATGAGGAAACGTTCTCTAAATGTTAGTTGTTGGTTACGTTCTAACAAACCTTTAGAGAACCATAGGCTAACGGTACATTAACGTTCTGTGTTACTAGGGAATAAGTCTTTATGAGCCTGAGAGATGAAAAACTTTGTTCACAGGATGCACTGCTCACAGGCAAGACAACCGCTATTCTACACAACCTGAACAACTCAAAAAAAGCATCTTGGTATGGGTCCAAAAACTGAGTGAACTCCATGAGAGTGGTAGGACTCTCCTGTTCCCCCTTTTTTCTGTCTAGTACTCTCCTCGTCTGATGACGAAAAAATCTTACACTGAGCCTGACGTTTTCATCTCAGGGCAAAGAATTCAAATAGTTAATGAATATAAATATTTAGGTATCATCTTGGATAGTAACTTGACCTTCAAGCATCATGTTAAAAAGGTGAAAAGGATCATAAACTTCACACTTGCAAATTTTAGGCACCTTAGAAATTGTATGTCAACAGAGGCTGCAAAGATGTATATGTTTTCTCTTATAATATCACACATTAACTATTGTCTGCCAACATGGGGTACTGCAAACTCCATAACATTAAAGCCGATAATATCTCTATATAAACAAGCTGTCAAAATTCTAGATAAAAAACCAAGATCCTTTCATCACTGTATAATACTTAATAAATATAGGCTTCTGAGTTGGAATAATCTTGTTCTATTTAAAAATTGTTGTCTTGTATATAAAATCAGACAAAGCTTAGCCCCACCACCACTTTGCAGCCTCTTGCAATTTAGATCATCTGTAACCAGTGTTACTAGAGGGGCTGCTAGAGGCGATTGTGTAGTGCCTTACAAGAAATCAACTTTTGGTCAGGCAGTTTTCACTTATAAAGCAGCTAGTGAATGGAATATAATCCCACAAAGTATAAGAGAGTCCAGTTCTTATAGTTCATTTAAATTTAGATTAAAGAAATGGCTGATAGACAATCAAGTCTGTCAGCATTAGTTTATGAGATGTTGTATCAGTATGAGTGAGTGTGTGTGTGTGTGTGTGTGTGTGTGTGTAGGTGCTGTGTGGGTGTGTGTAGGGGGATGGGGAGGAAGGGGGGAGGGTGTGTACTTCTGATGTGTGTGTGTGTGTGTGTGTGTGTGTGTGTGTGTGTGTGTGTGTGTGTGTGTGTGAGTACCTCAGGCTCCTCTATTGCGTGTGTGTGTGTGTTGTGTATCTCTGGTGTGTGAATGTGTGTGTGTGTGTGTGGGGGGGGGTTGTTTGTTGTAATTGTTTTTTTTTTTTTTGCTTGCTCCTTTTGTAATTTATTTTTTAATTGATAGGTAACTGCCATGCTCCTTCTGGCAGGGGGACTACCAATGGAAATTAGCCTTTTGGCTATAATTGGGTGCATTTACATTTTCTCTGTAAAATGTCAATTAATGTACAATGTCCCTCTATAACAAATAAAAGTTAAATAAAATAAATAAATAAATGTAACTCATGTTTAAGATCCTCAATATTTGAATCATAAGCTTCAGCCAATAGCAGAACAGCCTCCTCTCTCAAAGAAGTTGGACTTGATGGATTTAATGCCTGGACACCCTGCATAATGTTACAATTCGTGTTAGGAAATATTTCTCCAATCATGTTATCCAGAACTGGATAGTACACAGAGACACAAAAAGTGTGTTTGCTATCTGAAGGCATGTTTGGCTACTTCTTTTATTTTTGCTTGAACACCTGCATGTGCCCCACACTTCACTGCTGCGCCATCGTAGCCCTGTCCTACAAGGTTTTTCTTGTACTCCAGCCCATGTTTCTCAAGGAAGCATATAATCTTGTCACTTAAGGCGGTGGCATCCAGGTGTTCTGCCACTTCAAACTCCAGAAAGCTTTCATGAACCACACCATTGTAAAAATATCTCAGAACAAATGACATTTGCTCTTTTTTCTGAACATCTTTAGTTTCATCAACAATAACTGAACACTGCTTGGTCGTTTTAACTTCCTGGATGATTTCCTCTTTGACCATTGCAGCCAAGCACTCAAGTATTTCATTCTGTATTGTTTTACTTGTGTATTTTGCATTTTTAGCTTGTTGTTCAAGTCTTTTTTTAATGATGGGGTTATGATTACCCAGCAAGTCTAACATAGAAAGAAAAACACCCTTTTTTTCAGAGTCAAGAGACTCCCTGTGACCCCGCTGTGCTATGTTTTCTGTGGCTGTTAGAACTAAAATTTCAGCTAATGTTTTAACGTAGTATTGATTTTAACAAAGTTATCACGTTTTTACAATATATTTATCATGTAATATAACATCACGTAATTTCATGATACAAAATTATTACGTTATTTCATGATACGAAATTATCACGTTATTTCATGATATTTTCATGTAATAACGTGAAAACACCTTATCAAGAAATAATGTGAAAATATGGTTTAACGTCCTAGGCTAGGCTACTTCCATTAAAAGCAGACGGCCTAGCCTAGCCTACTGTAGAACTTGGGTCGAGCAAAAACACCGAGCAAAAACATGGCTGAATCCTGAATGACTCCTATTTGTATAAATAAGGGACTACATAGGCGGCAAAACGTAGTGTTTTTCCTGCCATGGAAGTGCACTTGTATATTGAAGAGGAAGCAATTTGCATTACAGCCTTGAATGAGGATTCAAAATGGCGCCTCGGCTCGGTTTTCCCTTCCTCCTTCAGTATACAAGTGCGCTTCCATGTTTATGCAGGAGGGCTGATAGAAGTGGCGAAACATTTTACTTTTTATCGTTTCTTTCACAACTTGAATGCGTTGAAACAAAAAATTATGACAAACTAACGCCGCTTACACTAAAATATGTAGGGAAATTTGTAATAAAAACTTTACGGTCGGCAATTTCGACGCGGAAATTCTCGATCAGTCGGGTTACCGGAAACACACTTTTTTTTTTTTTGGCCTTACATGTATAGTTAGCTAAATAACATTCTCCAACCTGATTTTTATCCTCTCAAAATCAGCATCGCAACTATGCTAGCACTGTTCATTCATTATAATTTCATTTCTTGATGGATAGTTAATCAGCTTTTACCTCTGTCCTCCCGTGTCTCCTTTCCTCACGACTCCTGGCTCCCTCGCTTCGCGCCTCTCAATTTTCCAAAACAACCAATCTCTGGCGTTATCTCGTGCTGCATTCGCCGCAGTCGGACATTGGAAATTCGCGCACGTAAATGTCAAATTGGCTGTAATTTTTCTTTGAATTCGTCGCTGCCAACTGGGGTGGCAAGGCTTTCTTTTAGGGTGGGATTTGCCACCCTATGCCACCCCGGTAGATCCGCCCATGGTTATTTACCCCCGAGCACGCTGGAAACTGTTCCATTGGTATGTTCAGATCCAGTCACGAGATGAGGTTGCCAGATCTCTCTATAAAAAGGTGACTTTGCGGTCTGAATCTGTGGAATACTCGTAAGCGAGGACTGGCAACGAGCAGTGGGTTGCGCACCAGCTGATCAGAACTCCAATGGAAAAGAAGCGCGTGTTACTGTTTATCTCGATTGGCTGTAACCTTGTAAGTGAAATGTTTGGCAACAATAATGTTGTAGCCTGCCCCCCCCCCAAAAAAAAAATCTTCGGATCTACACAATTCACACAAGTGACCTATTTTGGGACCAAAACAGCGAATTTCGCCGAAAGGTGAGGAGTTTGCATGTGTGTAGTGAACTAGAGACCAGAGGTTTAAGCTGTGATATATGAAAGGTAGGGTGAACACGTCGCATGGTGAGTGGTAATGCCAGTCTAACGGAACAAGGATTGATTACCTTCTTGATGAGGAAGGGTCCAAGGAACCTGGGTGCCAGCTTGTGAGAGATGGCCCCAAGTGGCAGGTGGCGTGTGGAGAGCATAACTCATTGACCCACTCAGTAGGTGGGTGCCTTGGAGCGACATTTGTTGGCCTGCTTCTTGGATGCGAGTGCGGAGTGAATGAGTCTTCTCTGGGCCAATGCCCACATTCTCCTGCAGCGGTGTATAAAGGCCTGGGCTGATGGTACGGCGACCTCCTCCTCCTGGCTGGGGAACAGTGGTGGTTGGTACCCTAGTGAGCACTGGAATGGAGAGAGACCTGTGGCAGAGGAAGGGAGAGTGTTGTGCATATTCGATCCAAGGTAGGTACTTGCTCCAAGAACTGGCATCCCTGGACACCATGCACCTGAGTGCAACCTCCAAAGCCTGGTTAGCCCATTCTGCTTGGCCGTTGGTCTGTGGGTGGAAGCCTGAGGAGAGACTACAGGTGGCCCTGATGAGTTTGCAGAAGGCTCTCCAGAACTGTGCAGTGAACTGAGGACCCCGGTCAGAAACTATGTCGGTAGGAAGACCATGTAGACGGAAAACGTGGTGGATGAGTAGTTCTGCGGTCTCTTTGGCTGAGGGGAGCTTGGGCAGAAGAATGAAATGGACGGTCTTAGAAAAACGGTCAATGACAGTGAGGATGCATGTATTGCCACCTGAGTTGGGGAGTCCAGTGATGAAGTCCAGGGCGATATGAGACCAAGGTTGATGTGGAGTAGGAAGGGGTCTTAGTAAGCTGGCAGGGGGTCAATTGGCTGTCTTGTTCCGGGAGCATGTGTCGCAGGCTGCCACGAACTCCTGGACGTCCTCCTTTATGGATGGCCACCAAAAGCGCTGCTGGATGAGAGCCAGGGTTCGGGCGGCTCCCGGATGACAGGCCAGCTTGGAACTGTGACTAGGTGATAGGCGCTGCGTAAGTCCAGTTTAGTGAACACCTCAGCTCCCTGGAGTAGTTCAAAGGCTGTAGTCATGAGCGGTAGTGGGTAGCGGTTCTTGACTGTGATGGCGTTGAGACCTCAATAGTCAATGCAGGGGCGGAGTGACTTGTCTTTCTTCTCCACGAAGAAGAATCCCGCCCCTGCTGGGGAGGAGGCAGGGCGGATGATCCCAGCTGCCAGAGACTCAGTGATGTATTTCTCCATGGCTTGTCTCTCGGTGGGGAGGTGCGTAGCACCAAGTCGGCTGTAAGCCATGTACGATGAGATTGAGTGGAATAACTGTTTTATTATATATATTCATTCAATGGACTTTGAGAAACAGAGCATTTTTATTTTTATTTTTGCAAATTCAATAAATAAAAACTTTATACAAAACGTCCAACAAAATCATTTCCACTTAGAATGTCAACAAGCTGGTGAAATGACCATAGCAATTTGTGAAAAATGCTATAATAATAATAATAATAATAATAATAATAATAATAATAATTAACTTTATTTACAGACTCAGGGTCCAAAATTGTACATCCAAGAAACAAACACTTACATTATAATATGTTCATATACAGTATACACACATGCGCGCGCACACACACACACACACACACACACACACACACACACACACACATATTAAAAAATAAATCAAATTGAAGATACATACAATTGACTCTTCCAGTATTTCCAAATATCAGAACAGTATTGGGTATCACTTTCCTTAATACTAGTCAAACACATTATGATGGCATTTCTTGATACTGTTAACCTACACATAAATTTGTACATGAGGTTTCTCATTAGACCCTGGAACGTGGGTACATTTGCAATTACAAACAGAGCACTTGCACTTTCCCACCTAGGCGTCTTAAGCAAGATTCTAAGTGCATCATTATATGCCACCCTGATCTTATTAATCTTTGCTTTGCTATAGCTACACGAAAGGTGAGCTGTATACAGTGGAGTACAGTATGTTCTAAAGAGAGATATTTTGACATCATTGGTACACATATAAAATTTACGTGCCAGCATATTCGCTTGAGCATACAATTTGCAACATTGACACTGAATGTCATCATCATCACATGAATCATTTCTAAGAATATGACCCAAGTATTTTACTTTAGTTGCAATTGTCAGCACAGTGTCATGTAAATAAAAAGAAGGGAAGTGTAGTTTTTGATCCTCCTTAGTCCTAGCAATCATGACAACACGTCTTTTTTGAGTTATATTTGATGTCATACTCTATCCCATACTCTGAACAGGCTCTAAGCAATTGCTGGAGACCAGCACTATAGGGTGATAGGACAACTAAGTCATCAGAATACAATAGATGATTAACAAGCTTATCCCCAACCATACATCCAGTCTTACAATCTTTTAGTTTCCTGGACAGGTCATCCATATACAGATTAAAAAGAACAGGAGAAAGAATTCCACCTTGCCTGACACCATTGGTAACAAGGAAGGGGCTAGAACATACATCGCCCCATCTGACCTGCATGGTTTGATGGGAATACCAGTAATGCAGGACACGTATCAAGTATAAAGGAACCCCTCATTCAAATAGTTTTAGAAGCAACTTTCCATGGTTGACACGGTCGAACGCCTTAGACGCATCTAAAAACACATATAGTGGTGCTTGAAAGTTTGTGAACGCTTTAGAATTTTCTATGTTTCTGCATAAATATGACCTAAAACATCATCAGATTTTCACATAAGTCCTAAAAGTGGATAAAGAGAACCCAGTTAAACAAATGAGACAAAAATATTATACCTGGTCATTTATTTATTGAGGAAAATAATCCAATATTACATATCAGTGAGTGGCAAAAGTATGTGAACCTCTAGGATTAGCAGTTAATTTGAAGGTGAAATTAGAGTCGGGTGTTTTCAATCAGTGAGATGACAATCAGGAGTGAGTGGGCACCCTGTTTTATTTAAAGAACAGGGATCTATCAAAGTCTGATCTTCACAACACATGTTTGTGGAAGTGTATCATGGCACGAGCAAAGGAGATTTCTGAGAACCTCAGAAAAAGCGTTGTTGATGCTCCTCAGGCTGGAAAAGGTTACAAAACCATCTCTAAAGAGTTTGGACTCCACCAATCCACAGTCAGACAGATTGTGTACAAATGGAGGAAATTCAAGACCATTGTTACCCTCCCCAGGAGTGGTTGACCAACAAAGATCACTCCAAGAGCAAGGCGTGTAATAGTTGGCATAGGTCACAAAGGACCCCAGGGTAACTTCTAAGCAACTGAAGGCCTCTCTCACATTGGCTAATGTTAATGTTCATGAGTCCACCATCAGGAGAACACTGAACAACAATGGCGTGCATGGCAGAGTTGCAAGGAGAAAGCCGCTGATCTCCAAAAAGAACATTGCTGCTCATCTGCAGTTTGCAAAAGATCACGTGGACAAGCCAGAAGGCTATTGGAAAAATGTTTTTTGGACGGATGAGACGAAAATAGAACTTTTTGGTTTAAATGAGAAGCGTTATGTTTGGAGAAAGGAAAACACTGCATTCCAGCAGAAGAACCTTATCCCATCTGTGAAACGTGGTGGTGGTAGTATCATGGTTTGGGCCTGTTTTGCTGCATCTGGGCCAGGACGGCTTGCCATCATTGATGGAACAATGAATTCTGAATTATACCAGCAAATTCGAAAGGAAAATGTCAGGACATCTGTCCATGAACTGAATCTCAAGAGAAGGTGGGTCATGCAGCAAGACAACGACCCTAAGCACACAAGTCGTTCTACCAAAGAATGGTTAAAGAAGAATAAAGTTAATGTTTTGGAATGGCCAAGTCAAAGTCCTGACCTTAATCCAATGGAAATGTTGTGGAAGGACCTGAAGCAAGCAGTTCATGTGAGGAAACCCACCAACATCCCAGAGTTGAAGCTGTTCTGTACGGAGGAACAGGCTAAAATTCCTCCAAGCCAGTGTGCAGGACTGATCAACAGTTACCGCAAACGTTTAGTTGCAGTTATTGCTGCACAAGGGGGTCACACCAGATAGTGAAAGCAAAGGTTCACATACTTTTGCCACTCACAGATATGTAATATTGGATCATTTTCCTCAATAAATAAATGACCAAGTATAATATTTTTGTCTCATTTGTTTAACTGGGTTCTCTTTATTTACTTTTAGGACTTGTGTGAAAATCTGATGATGTTTTAGGTCATATTTATGCAGAAATATAGAAAATTCTAAAGGGTTCACAAACTTTCAAGCACCACTGTAAATATTGTAGAATTCTTCTTCTTATATTTTGATATAAGCTCTTTTAATGCATAGATACACAAATCTGTTCCATGTTTATGTTTAAAACCAAATTGATTATCAGTTGTTACCACATGTACTTGGAGCCTCTCCAAAAGGATCCGCTCTAACACCTTGGATATTATACTAGCTAATGCAATGGGTCTATAGTTGTCTGTACTAGATGCTTTACAAGTTTTATCTTTAATAACTGGTACCAATAGTACAGATAACAAGGAGTCAGGTAGTATGCCATGTGCTAACAGGCCAGAGAAACACAAAGCAAGTAGCACTGAGAGTCTATAACTGGCATACTTCAGATGCTCAGCAGTGATTAGGTCAGGACCACTGGCTTTATTCACTGCCAGCTTCCCAATCACATCACACACCTCATCTGGTCTAACAACCATACCATCATCATAAGCAACATCATTTACTTTAAAAGCAGCACTCTCAACACAGTTAAAAATTTCCCCAAAATGCTTCGCCCACAGCTCAGCAATATTCTCATCCCCAGATACACCATTAACAGTAGATGGAAGAGGCATCTTGCTGTTGTTAATAACTTTAACTTCTTTCCAGAATTCCTGGACATCATTCTGCTGAAGTTTTCTAGCCATGGAGTTTGCCCTTATCATCTGCTCATTTCTTTTCACATAACGTACAGCATATTTAAACCTGGCATTAGTGGCCTTCTTGTGCTGAAACTCTGGGCCTTGTCTGACTTTCCCAGCAGCTACCCAGTTTCATAAAGCTTTTTTAGCCTCAGAATGAAGATCCAATACATATTCATTCCAACCAGGCCTGATCTTTTGTCTTTTCTTTTCTTGAATAAAATGCTTACCATCATTAATCAAACAATTTACTATATTTTCATACATATTAAATAAGTTACTCTGGTGTTCCTGATTTTTACAGTTAATATCACAAGAGAATACCACATAGGGTATACAAACACTGCTGAGGCTTTTATCAGTTAATGCATTATATTTCCAAAGGTCATGTTCAGAGAGCTTAGCCCAATCTATTTTCCTACATGTATGTTGGCGCCTATTATGGCTAGACAGTTCCGGTAGACAACTGGGGTTTAATAACAAAGAAACAGGTATATGGTCTGATATGGCCGTAACATACAGAATCTCAGCCTCATATATACACTCATGGGCATCAGCTGTGCATATACAGTGGTCCAGCCAGGACCACTGTATATAATAATAATAATAATAATAATAATCATTATTATTATTCAATAATAATAATTATTATTATTATTGAAAAATAAAAAGATACATTCTTACCATCAAATATTTTTATTCCATATTTTGTTGTCTTTTTTTTGGGGGGGGGGAGGTTCTTCATCTTCTTCTTCTTTAGGGTTTTTTTGGCAGTTGGCAAACCAACTTAAAGTGTATTACTGCCACCGACTGGGCTGGAATATGGAACAGGAGATATTGGGGAGAAATTAAAAAAAACCCTATATTCTTTTAGCTATTCTGTTTCTTTTAAATACTTGATAATGTTTGGGGTTTTGTTTTTGAGGAGAGTTTTTATTTCTTCCTCGGTTAGTTCAGCAACACACTCCGCCATTTTGTTTTTCTCTATTCAGGGTATATGAGCTGATATCCTAGTAGTAGAGTAGCCAATCAAAGCACGCGATTGCTCATATCCAGTGAATGTGGATAGAATAAATATATTTATCCTCTCACTTTAGTAACACAAAAATGAAGACAGAGTACCAAAAACAACTCCTATCAAAGAAGCTGCTAGAAAACCAAGGTACAGTGTCTTGCAAAAGTATTCATCCCCTTTGGTGTTTGTCCTGTTTTGATGTATTACATGCTGGAATTAAAATTGATTTTGGGGGGGGTTAGCACCATTTGATTTGCACAACATACCTACAGCTTTAAAGGTGGAAATTGTCTCTGATTAATGCCCTCCTTGCCTGGTCTGTGAGTTTTGGTAGATAGCCTTCACTTGTCAGGTTTGTAGTGGTGACACATTCTTTCCATTTTGCTATAATGGATTTAATGGTGCTCTGTGGGATATTCAAAGTTTGGGATTTTTTTTATAACCCAAGCCTGATCCATACTTCTTCACAACTTTGTCTCTGACATGTTTGGAGTGCGCCTTGGTTTTCATGTTGCTTGCTTAGTAGTGTAGCAGAGTCAGGGTCCTTCCAGAACAGGTTGATTTATACAGATATCATGTGACAGATCATGTGACACTTTGATTGCACACAGGTGGAGCTTAATCAACTAATTATGTGACTTATGAAGTTCGGACCAGCTCTTATTAAGGGGTTTCATATGAAAGGGGGTAAATACCTACGCACACTCCAGATTTCTGGGGGGTTTCATCTTAATTATTGTTTGTGTCACAATAAAGAAACAATTTGCACCTTTAAAGTGGTAGGCATGTTGTGTAAATCAAATGGTGCTAACCCTCCAAAAAGCCATTTTAATTCCAGCTTGTAGTGCAGCAAAACAGGACAAACACCAAGGGGGATAAATACTTTTGCAAGACACTGTAAATGATGACACCCACTGACAGATCTTCCATGTGAATGGACAATAACATACAATCCTACAATAAAGAGATCATACTGTTGAGGAAAATAAGATTTTACCATGGGTGGGTTTTGTTTTAACAGATGCAATTCCAGATATTTGGATGTCATTGCTGTGTGAAGACTGGTGGAAAGAAGTAGGTACAAGTAGGTATTTCTTACATATGGAAAAAGGGGGAGAACAAGGGATGTGGATGGCCCCATGCCTGTGTTTGTCTGAGGCCCCAAAATGACTGAATCCACCCCTGAGATCACCATCCACCTTCATTCATTCATCCATCCATTCATCCATTGACATTAGCCACTTCATTTTACACACATTTTTGAAACCAGAGAACCCCGAGGAAACTCATGCAGACACTACAAGGACAAGCACCGAAACTCCACATAACTCCACATGTTTTAGCCAATAGTAAGGCATACTATGCGGGTTTTTAATATATACTTTATTTAATTGTACAAATGTTACATTTTTAAATGAATGTGTTCAAAAACATGTCTTAAGATTTTAATCACTAATCTAAATCACTAATATTAATGACAGGCAATTAATCAATGAAGAAAGTGATGGTTCATTTTGTGGTGATTCAACTGTTTGTTACTTAAACACATTTATATAATTTAAGTAAAGGACAAACCTTTTGAATGAAAAAAGGACAAGCTGACAAAATGTACAATATTATCAATTCAAGAAGTGGCAAAGAAGTCATGCTCGTTCTGCATTTGCATGCGGAACAGGGCAGTGGCAGTTTTTATTTTTGCACTTGTCTTTAGATATTTGTTCAGTAGAGCTTTGTAATGCTTTTCTGGGTTGCCAGACATATTGTCTACTTTCCATTTGTAGTAGACATTGGTTTCAGGTATGTCCAGTTCGTTAGCCAGCCACACCCAGAGCCTGGAGCAGGGCAGGAGAGCCACAGCGAAGTAGATAGGGTCTTTCTTCATCACCTTTGTGTAATTTGCCAGATATTTCTTCATGGCTGGTGTTGGTTTGATGGAAGGTGCATTCTGTAGTCAGGGACATGGTGTGAAATTAAAGAGAGAGAAAGAGGGAGAGAGAGAGAGAGAGAGAGAGAGAGAGAGAGAGATCGAGAGAGATCATGTATATAGTGTAAAATGTTACAACATTTTGGTTCTTACCTTAAAGAAATACTGGTTAAGTAACATGCCCAAAAAGTTCCTGTAACTTGTGTATCTTCCTTTAATGAAGTCTCTGATGTCTTCTGGTTTTTTTACCCTCTCGCTCATCATTTTCAGCATATTGGTAACCTCGAGCACGTAATTGATGTCCTGCAAGGTGAAGTTGACATAGCGCTCAGCTTGCAGGCTGTTGCTTTGCATTTGCTGCAGGAAGTCGACATGGAGAGTCTTGTTTGCGATGTCCATGTTCATATCCCAAAGCTCCTCATAGACATTGTGTTGCTTGGATGCCCAACTGTAGCTACAACAGCACAGTAATTCATCTCAATATATTCTAGTGATATGCAGTCTGTTATATGTGACATATTTGTGTTGTTATATTTAACTTCAGACTCCTTGCTCCCAAATAAAATACAAACCTCACACAGTTACTCAATAATATAAAGTAAATCAAGTTAGGATTTTAAGTGGTTCATTACTGCTTCAAATTTATGACTACCTAACCATTCGCAAAAAATTGAACAGAACTTTAAAATCAGTTCTTACCTCAAAGAAGAGAGAAAAAGTATGAATGAAAGTGCAGCAGACATCATTGTTTTCATTACACAGAGTTCTGTATCATGCAACACTATCCCAGAAGTGGTCCACTTTCGGCAGCAACACTTTCTTTAATAAAGCTTAATAATTTGGCAATATAAGTATCACATGATTGGATTGCATTTTATCAGACGTCACATATTGTCCAATAGAAGTTTCCAATGGTTGTAATGTTTCATTTTTCACAGCAAACGTAGACAAATGAGTGGAGTGAAGTAATTGTGGAGATACCCAACCTAACCTGACTCAATACATGTAAGGATTCAAATGAGTACGTGTATTTCACTGTACTTCCGATAAGACTGAAAGTTTAGCAAAAGTCATGACTTCTAGCACTCACTCTATATCTAACCACTCTTTGCTTTTAATATGAAATTTTACATTAATAATATTTTTAATTTATAGTTTTTGAATTCCTTTTACTGCATAAATAAATAAATGCTCTCTGTCTGTTTATCCATCCATCTATCCATCAGGGATGTGCAGAGAGCCCAGTATTTGTGTCAGTATTTCTTGAGCTTAATATACATTATGAGGGTTAATATACAGTAATTGTTCCTTAATAAACTATTATAATAATTATGAACACTTAAAGCGAGACGGCCTTTTGATTTCATAATATCGGTGAAATTTAGTTCCCTCTGAAATTTGGTCATTGTGATATATGTGTATTTCTGTCCGTGTGTGCATCCGCAGGTTTCCTTTGACCGTGCACTGACAGTTAGATAATTTTGCAGCCAAACGAACAGCTGATCACACCGAGGTGCTCGCTGACCACCAATATTTATTAGTTTGGTCCTACATTTCCTTTCCTTCATAACAATGTCTTTTCTTCTCGCTTTCCGTTACTGTTGGCAGTCTTCCACGTTTCATTCACACACTCACATCCTCCATTTTTCTCTCCTATTTCAAATTTATAGCCCACAATGCCTTGCACAAACGGGGAAAGCCCACCACGTGATGCATGATGTTGTATCTTGAATTGGGTCATGCTGAAGCAGGAAAAAATAGGGTGAATTTAAGGCCGTGTGGCCCTAAATTCATTGATTGTTCTATTTAAGGGGCAGCATGGTAGTGTAATGGTTAGTACTGTCACCTCACAACAAGAATGTCCTGGGTTCGAACCCAACGGATGACGAGGGCCTTTCTGTGTGGAGTTTGCATGTTCTCCCCGTGTCTGCATGGGTTTTCTCCGGGTGCTCCGGTTTCCCCCACAGTCCAAAGACATGCAGGTTAGGTTAATTGGTGGCTCTAAATTGACCGTAAGTGTGAATGGTTGTTTATTTCTATGTGTCAGCCCTGCGATGACCTGGCGACTTGTCCAGGGTGTACCCCGCCTCTCGCCCATAGTCAGCTGGGATAGGCTCCAGCTTGCCTGCGACCCTGTATGGGATAAGCGGCTACAGATGATGGATGGATGTTCTCATCTCATCTCATTATCTCTAGCCGCTTTATCCTTCTACAGGGTCGCAGGCAAGCTGGAGCCTATCCCAGCTGACTATGGGCGAAAGGCGGGGTACACCCTGGACAAGTCACCAGGTCATCACAGGGCTGACACATAGAAACAAACAACCATTCACACTCACATTCACACCTACGGTCAATTTAGAGTCACCAGTTAACCTAACCTGCATGTCTTTGGACTGTGGGGGAAACCAGAGCACCCGGAGGAAACCCACGCGGACACGGGGAGAACATGCAAACTCCGCACAGAAAGGCCCTCGCCGGCCACGGGGCTCGAACCCGGACCTTCTTGCTGTGAGGCGACAGCACTAACCACTACACCACCGTGCCGCCGGATGGATGTTCTATTAAAAAAAAACGAATAAAATTGAAAGTCTGTAATTCAAATTCAGTAGCTTTTGGTCCACGAAACAAAAATAATTGGCTGTCAGGGAAAATTCTTTTTATGGCCTACATTTGAAAAATCTGAAAGGCAGTCTACCTTTAAATGTAGTATTGGTTTAAAAAGTAAATCTTTTTAAATTTTTAAGTTGAAATTGTAGCACAGCAACTTTTCTAGAATAGCTGTAAATACAGTACTGCTTTATTTCTCCACTATGATATCTGCAACCGTGACACACAGGTTGACTAATACCTTTTTCAAACCCGTGACCAGAGTTGGACCAGAGTTATTGGACCGATGTTCAGCCTTTCTTTTGTCAAGTCATACCTAGTAAGTTAATACAGGTTAATCACTGGTCATAACAATTCAGATTGGGTCTGAGTCACAACCTGGGAGAGATGCATAACAATTAAAGGGGCAATGTGTAATAATTTTAGTTTAAAAAACAAAATTAAACTTATCAACAGAATGTGAAGAAATAACAGTTCTGACATTATGTCAAAGACACATATGTATCATGTTACAGAGATATCTACTAAAGTTAGCATGCTAACCAGCTAACTCCAAAACCAGATGGACTGTCGAACTGTAATACCAGTTTGTACCTCAAGAGGTGATAGTGAGTCACTGTAGCATCCAGTCTGCCCTCAGTCCAACATGACAGGAGAATAAGAATGCCCGTGACATCACTGTTCTCAGAAGTCATTGCTGGTTACATACATTAGCCTCTGAGATATATTTTTACAGATTTCCGAAAACTAAGGAAAAGAGAAGTAAATGAATCACTGCAATTTGCATAAACACATGGTATCCAGGAACATGGATTTGCAGTTACCATTTTTGTATTGGTATATTGTATTTTTAGAGAAGGGAAACTGAGGTACAAACTTTGCATTGAATGCATTGTACTGTCGTTCCTCGTCCTGGGTATGACTTTAAACTGCAACTGGTGGTGAGTCTCAGGTCCGGGAGGACTTGAGTACTGGGGAAAGTGGAGTTACCCTTTAATCACCATTGATCCCAGGTCCTCTCTGACCCAGAGTGGTAGCACCTGCCTGGGTTCCAGCTATGGGTTAAATAGGACATCACCAATAAGGCACTGGCAGCAGGGCACTTTTCAGTGCAATGTGGCAGATGAACCCAACAGAGTCAATGGCACACCACCACATGGCATGCGGAAGAGCCACTCAAATGGCTAATGGATGGCATCACTCGGCAAGTCAGTTGTCACTGCGGGGCAACTTCCATACCTGTCAGGTTTGTGGCACTTTTGTAAACCACTTGGCAGGTCTGGAAGTCCAGAGAGACAACACGATGGGGGCGTGACATCGCTTGTCTTACCTTACTGTGCAAGGTGCTTCGTTAGGAGAGGAGAATAGGAAAGCCCTGTGGCGATCATAATGAAGCAGTCATCATCACTAGTGATAGACAGCCGATGACGAGAGAAGGGAAAAGAAAGAAAAGGGACCATACCTGGAGAAACTGAATCGCAATGCCAAGCAATGCTATTTGGACAGACAAAGCACAAAACAACAGCCAAAGACTGGAATACAAACCCTCCATTCACATACCCAGACATTGTAAACTATCTCATTTTTGGATTGAGTGCATACACTTTGCGTTAGTTTAAAAGTTACAGACCCCTAGAAGCTCATGAACAGTTTTGCAGTAGCTGGGTGCAAGATCTGCTAATGCTAATTCACAAGCTGGCAAACTGCAAGAGCACAGTAAGTCATACTGGCAAAGGTCAAGTGGCACTCCTCTCTTGGGCCTAATTATTAAACCAAAAAAACACAAAACTTTCAGAAACATTCAGCTATGTGAATTTTCAATGAGTCAGAGGCAGTGGGTTTGATCAGATGCATTATTAATAAAAAGGTTACATATCTCAGCCCTGCGATGACCTGGCAACTTGTCCAGGGTGTACCCCGCCTCTCGCCCATAGTCAGCCGGGATAGGCTCCAGCTTGCCTGCGACCCTACACAGGATAAGCGGCTACAGATAATGGATGGATGGAAGGTTACATATCTGCCATGTTGTGAGCTGTAGTGGTCTCGTGCACTACTGATGTGAAAGATGCTGTGGCTGTTTCTTTGCTAAAAACTGAGCTAGGCAAGATATAATGTAAAATATAGGCTGACGCTACACGTGAACATTATAAGATACCAGTATTATCTTGACTGGCTCTAAGAGTTTCGAATTTTGCGTATTCTTGCCCTGCTGTTAGTTAGTAGTTGGCTTTTTTTTTTAATAACTGATGACAGTAAAGTTTGATTGTATGAATCCAGTAGTGGATCAACGGAAAAAAAGAAGAAGTGTTATGCTATATTCAGTGAGTCATAATGCTATGAGAGTGGTGGTGGTATGTTTGGGGGAAGCAGGAGGAGGGACTGTGCATTTCCTTGTTTCTTACTATAGACTCCTTCACATGTTTGTAAACAAACCGACCGTTGCTAGGATGCACGCGCAGCCTGGACTCAGAAACAATGTCGCTGTCCATAGACTGGCATTATGAGCTGTCAGATTATGCAAAACAATTGTCTTTACAAGATCGAGAATGCTACATAAATAAGTTAACTCTAACAAGTGGACATCGCCTACTGGATCCATATTTAATTAAAGAGTGGACGGATGATGTTAGTAAGTTTTCCTCTGATACCTGAAGGCAGTCATACTATTTACAAAAAAAACCTATTTACAAAAGTAGCCTGCCATCAACATTCTGGTTACAGCGAGACTACAACTTGATTAACAATGGGACATTCATATTCATTTTGTTTTAATCAAATTATGCCAGTGATGTGATGGCAATGTGGCTTTAGCTACAACAGCAAATACCAACACTAAACAGCAATTTGCAGGAGGTAATGGCATGAAAGGAATGATAGTGTAAAGAGTGCAGCTAAGAGAAATCAGAGCAGCGTAAAAAGCGAGAGGCAGAGACCAGAAATGAAACTGAACGGGGCGGAAGCTAGGTTAGAGCAGTCAACGTAAGTTGGCATTTAGAGTGAGGGCACACAATTTTACCTTTCCATCCTTGCTTTAAAATTGTGATTTTCGGCATACACAAATAATGATGGCACAAAATCTGGACTGCTTGAGTCAAGCGAGACCTCTCCTACAAACAAAATTGCATGCAAAGCTAAGTTAACATGCTAACAATATTCATTACATTGTGTAACTATGACCCAGCTAATCAGACAAATGTTACCAAAGTATTTTGCTACATCAATAAACGGAGACTAGAAAGAATAAAAAAGAAAGATTTAATAAATAGCCTGATCTTACCTGTGATGAAGTGGGCGCTGCAAACCCGCACATTTTTGATAGTGCTTTCATCCCAGTCTACACGTTTGGTGGCTTGTAGCCATAGATGTCGGCGATTTTTTTGGAATGGGTGAGATCCTGCTGGAATTCTGTACATTTTAACCCCATCACTGCTACGATTCTGACACCCGACAACACAACAACTAGGCATTCGCTGAGTCTTTTTTGAGTCCATGCTGTGCGCGCAATTTCCTCTTACGTATGAATGACGTTTACTGCGAAGGGGTCTATAGGGGTGGGCACCCCAACTTTGTAGTGATTTGCCCCTTAGGTGTTTGGAATGTGGCTTATGAATTCTTACACAAGTCCAGTTTATTTCTATAGCGCTTTTAACAATAAACATTGTCGCAAAGCAGCTTTACAGAATTTGAATGACTTAAAACATGAGCTAATTTTATCCCTAATCTATCCCCAATGAGCAAGCCTGTGGCGATGGTGGCAAGGAAAACCTCCCTCAGACGACATGAGGAAGAAACCTCGAGAGGAACCAGACTCAAAAGGGAACCCATCCTCATCTGGGCAACAACAGACAACATGACTATAACAGTTTTAACATGAAGTCAGTTTTGTTGATGTTGTAACTCTTCATTGATGGAAACTTGAGTGCAAAACTGTTCATGACAACTGCAGTCCTAAAGTTAGCAAGTCAACTGTAGTCCTCAGCCATAAAAACATTACTGTAAGTGTCCAGAGCATCTTCCAAGTGTGACTTTCAACTGTCCATATGGGGCCATCCTCCACATTGCAGCTTTAACTAACAGACAAGAAATTGACAAATATCTTACATAGACACACACAACTATCTATCTGTCCATCCATCCATCCACCCATCCATCCATCCATCCATCGATCCAGCAGCAAGCCTTTCTTTAATAAAGTTCTGATTTGCCAACATACTGTACGTGACACATAACTGGATTGCATAATGTCAATTTCCGATATTTGTAATGTCTCCTGTTTGACAATAAACAAAAATGAAAGTAGTCAAGTCTTGTGTAATTGTTCAGACTAACCTGACTCAATACATGTAAGGATTCAAATGAGTGAGTGTATTTCACTGTATTTCCGATAAGAGTGAAAGTGTAGCAAAAGTTATGGCCTCTAGCCAGTGGCGATCCTAGAGTGATTTACTCCCCGGGCAAACCCCCCTGCTGGCGCCCCCCCCAGCCCAACCCGACAACCACCTCCTACCCACCACCTAAGAAAGCACTAACTTCATCCAGAACACACATGACCCCATACGCAAACTCACAACAGCTATTTTCAAGAACAAATTTCCAGTTTTAATGACTAGTGCAATAAAAAATACAAAGATAAACAATAAAAGATAAACAATAAACAAAAAGACTCAATGACTTCGCATTACAGCTATCCACAGCTATTTAAGAAAGCACAACTGCACTACAGCACCACCCGATGGTCAAAATATTGCACAAGTCAGTCAGTTTTACCAACAGAGTGCACAATGAATTATCATAGAGTACCATTCACCATTATTATTAACAAGAAGACTTAAACCTCCATTAAAGTCGCACCATATAAATAACAAAAGAAGCTAAACAGTTAAACAATCACAATTACAGAATAACATGAAGTGACAAAAGATCTAAAAATACTATACATTAAAGTGGCAAAAATGGTAAAACGCAATCATGTATCATAAATAAATGAACTAATGACAGAGAAGAGGTAAATCCTATACATATTACTGTACACATAATAAGAAATAACAAACACTATTGTGTATCATAAATAACAAGAAGTAACAAATGAAGAAGTTAACACTCTTTAAAGTGGCAAAAATGGCAAACCACTATAATTTGTCATAAATAACAAGACGTGCAAAAGAAGTAAGAGGAAAACAGTCTATATACATTTAAGTGGCAATTATATTCAGGATGCAAAAGTGAAAGCACAACCTAAAAGTTGGCTTTTCTGGTCTTCCTGGATGCTCGTGAACAGGTCAGGAAAGATAATGTAAGCTTGGACAAAGTGATTTCTGATGACTCGGTCCGTGCCCTGGCAAAGCTGATCAACTCAAGAAGTGATGCACTTGAAAAAATGCTGGAGGCGGTGCACATGGACATGCAAACTCTGAACGAAAAAGTGAACAGCATCGAAAAGCGTATAGAAGACTATGAAGTGGCGGGAAAGGACTGCAGGAACCGGGTGTCAAATCTGGAGCGGTATGGGCGACGTTGGAACCTGATACTGTATGGTGTGCCGGAGCCTGAGAAGGAAAATGTTAAGGAAAACATAATGGATGAGGTAACCAACATTTGTCAAGAAACGCTTCCTTCAGAGAAAGAAAAACTAGCAGATGCTATAGACGTTGCTCACAGACTGGGGAAAAACAAGCGCACTGATTCGAAGCCGCGTGGCATCATCCTCCGGTTCATCTCCCGTCGGCTAAGGGATGCAGTGTGGAAGGCAGCCAAGAAAAACTCCTTCCTCCAGGACAACGGTCTCCGCTTCGCCGAGGATTTAACTAAAGAGGACAGAGACAATCGTAAGAAACTGTGGCCAAAAATCAAAGCTGCACGGGATAATGGGAAAAATGCCTACTTTGTAGGTGGTAAGGGTTTCATTGAAGCGTCTGAAATTCATAGTTAAACTTAGTGTTAACTAATCTACACTCACTACTCGCATTATGGTTGATTTCTTTTTTGTATTTTACACATACCTCTGCATTGTTTTTCAATTCACATGGAGTCATCCTCAAGAGGTCTTCTGTTGAGCTTCGGATGAATGAGCCATTGGTTCACGTTAGGCTCACTACTTTTTTGTCTCTCATCCGTATTTCACCAACTTCTCAAGTATATCAAAGGATTATAACTTCTCACAAAATGTTCAAATTTTAGTTTAAACGTGAGGGGTCCAATAAGCTATAAATAGATTCAGCAATTCGGTGCTGAGCTCGATTTTAAGATTCCAATCCACTAACAAAAACAAAATGCTTTAGCAATCTATTGCTTGTTCTGTTTAGAGTTGTTAATCTGTCTCTGTCTTTCGTATCACTCAATGCTAGGGGGTTACATAACAATGTCAAGCGCAAAGCTTTATTTCTTTTTGCTAAGCAGTTTAAATCAGATATTTTCTTTTTCCAAGAGTCTCACTCTACTTTAAATGATGACAACTTCTGGAGATCACAATGGGGTAACTCAATATGGCTCTCTCATGGCACAGAACGGTCGGCTGGGGTAGCCACTTTGAAAAACCGTTTTAGCGGGGAAATTTTGAGAACAGAATGCGATCCTGTGGGTCATTTTATTTGTCATGCCATTAAGTGCAACGACAAAATAATATTAATTGCCAACATATATGGGTATAACAACAGAACAGAAAATGTAAACCTACTATTATCTATAGAAAACATACTAGTAAGCTGGCTTAACTCTTTCCCTAATGCCATATTGTTGTTAGGGGGAGACTTTAATATGGTGTTGAATAGCGAGCTGGATAAATGGCCTTCTGGGCACCGTAACAGATCTAACACATTTCTCCAATGTTTTATGGATAAATTTAATTTAGTAGATATTTGGAGAGAAAAAAACCCATCTGATAAGATATACACGTGGAGTAACAAAACAGGTTCTTGTAAGTCTAGAATAGATTTCTGGTTAATTTCTAAGAACTTAAATAAGGAAGTGGTAGAGGTTGAAGTGTGCCCTACCCCTCTTACAGACCATAAAGCAATACACATTAAATTAACTCTCTGCCCTTCTAAACTAACCATACACTCAATATACTGGAAGCTTAATAACTCCTTACTGAAAGATGATGAAGTCAAAAAAGAGGCTGATAGACTTATTTCTCTCTACTGGTCCAAAGCAAATGAAGAAAACTGTTTTGGTAGGAACTGGGAACTTTTAAAATTTGAATTGGGTCAATTTTTCAGAAAAACTGGCAGTATTAAAGCAAAGTTGAAAAGGGAAGAGGAAGTGAAGTTGGTGTCTAGAATCTCATCACTCTCTTATCAGTTACCTAACACTTTGTCACATGATGAAAAACTGGAATTAGCTAATTTACAGGTCAAGTTAGATGATCTATACACTCTCAAAGCAAAGGGTGCGTTTATCAGGTCTAGAGCAAAATGGCTCGAAGAAGGTGAACAGAACTCTCATTACTTCTTTAATCTAGAAAAACATCACTCCAACAATAATGACATTAATCGGTTAAACATAAACGGGATGGTCATAGAGGACCTGAAGAAGATTTCTCATTTTTGTTGCAACTTTTATAATGACTTATATACATCCAGATTCTCACAGTCTTCCTCTGACAATTTCATGAACACTCTGACAGTGAAAACTATTGATAAGTGTGATATGGAGACATGTGACAAGCTAATTTCAGTGGAAGAAATAAAAAACGCAGTGGATGGTCTTAAAAAGAACAAAGCTCCAGGTATTGATGGCCTAACAGCAGAATTTTACAAGTTATTTAATGAAAAACTTGCCCCCTTTCTTGTTAAAGTTTTTTCTGAAAGCATGATGAATGAGCAACTTCCACCTACACTGACTCAGGGTCTTACTACTTTAATCCCCAAACCCCACAAGGACAAGTTATTTATAGATAACTGGCGTCCGATATGTTTGCTTAATAACGACTATAAAATATTTGCGCTCTTATTAGCAAGAAGACTAAAATCAGTCCTCAATTCTGTGATTGCAGAAACACAGTCTGGCTTTATGCTTAAAAGACACATCACTAATAACATCAGGCTTGTCCTGGATCTTCTAGACTACTCAGAACTGATTGAGAGTAATGGTTTTATTTTATTTTTAGATTTCTATAAAGCGTTTGATACCATAGAGCATGCATTTATTCTACAGTCGCTTAAGAAATTCGGATTTGGGGCTTACTTCTATACAGCCATCAAAACTCTGTATAAGGACGGTAGCAGTTGTATTAAACTAAAAGGTGGTACATCCCCGAGGTTTAGTCTGTCTAGAGGGATCAGGCAGGGTTGTCCTGCCTCCCCCTACCTCTTCCTCCTGGTAGCTCAGCTTTTAACGGACCATATAAAAGCTAGTACAGTAGACGGTATCTCTATAGTGGGCAAAGAAATAACCATAACCCAACTGGCAGATGACACCACTCTTTTTTTAAAAGATGAGAAACAAATACCAGTTGCAATAGAAGCCGTCACAGAATTCTCTAAGGCCTCAGGCTTGTGTCTGAATATAAACAAGTGTGAACTTATGGCTATCAAGGAGTGTGCCATCTCCTCACTCTACAACATCCCAGTAAAAAACGAAATTGTATATCTAGGTATTATAATCAGTAAAGATGAAAACAGAAGAGTAACTTCAAACTTTAACCCTATTATTGATAAAACACGTAGAAAACTTAATCAATGGCTCTTGAGAGACTTATCACTAAGAGGCAGAATTCTAATCACCAAAGCGGAGGGCATTTCTAGACTGACATATGCAGCGCTCGCTTTGCACCTGGATGACAAACTGCTCAGAGAAATTGATAGGCTTCTCATCAACTTCATATGGAAAAATAGAATACACCATTTAAAGAAAACAACTCTTACGAACACATACGAAAAGGGAGGAATGAACTTTATAGATTTCACAACTTTAAATAACACCTTCAAGTTGAACTGGGTAAGATATCTGTTTTGCAATCCTTCATCTGTTTGGAATATTATTCCGCTCCATGTTATCTCAAAATTGGGTGGCTTAAATTTCTTTCTCACATGTAACTTTGACGTACATAAAATTCCTATAAAAATGTCGTCTTTCCACCGACAGGCCTTCCTCACTTGGTGTCTCATTTACAAACATAACTTCTCTCCTCATAAATATTACATATGGAACAATAAGGATATTTTGTACAGACGTAAATCTATGTTTTTGGAACAATGGTTTATCAACAATATTTTTCTGGTTGACCAATTATTTAACAGGGATGGCTTGCTCTTTTCCTATGAAGAATTTTTGGCAGAATACAAAATCCCAGTAACACCTGGGGATTATGCAAAGGTCTTTGGTGCGATCTCATCTCCCATATGTATGTTATACTGGGGTCAAGCAAGAATACACCACACACTTACACTCACTCCAACATTCTCACCAACTTCTACCCCCATAGGAGAAAGCTTGCTCTCAATATCATGCAGTAATAAGCTTGTGAGAACACTGCTCCAAAAAGAGACATCTGGTACACCACACTCAGTAGTTTACTGGAATCAACTTGTGAAGGATATAAAGTGGAGGAAGGTCTGGCTTCTGCCAAACCGTTTTCTTATCTCCAATAAAGTAAAAGAAGTCACTTTTAAGTTATTACATAGAATATATCCAGCTAAATCCTACATTAAATCCAAATTCAAACTTGACATTGAAGAGAATTGTACGTTTTGTCAGTCATACCCTGAGTCTGTTATTCACTTGTTTTGGTATTGCCCTTTTGTGTATGATTTTTGGTACGATCTTTGTGGTTTTATTTCAAAGGTAACAGGGGAGAAATTTGTACTATACTGGAAGGATGTTCTTTTTGGTCTCCCAGATTGTGAAACACGCAGTAGCACACACACACACATCATTAACCTTATCATTTTAATGGCTAAATATCACATACACAGAGGTAAATTCCTGGGCAGCAAGCCATCATTCTGTGCCTTTCAGAATGAAATGAGCCAATTTGTGTATTCTATACTGTGCTCCCCCAGTTTGAAAGCTAATAGGACTATCAATGCTTGCGCTGAACTCTGTATATATTTTTAACTTGCCTGTAAATCTGTAACCCCCTGATAGCAATAGCAATTACAATTTTATTAACGTGCTTATTTGTAATTACTAGTAATGGCATTGTTCTTTTTTGTTACTGTGTAATGTACTGCCAATTGATTTTTCTTTAATAAAAAAATAAAAAAAATGTCCAAAAAAAAAAAGGTTATAAAAAAAAAAAAAGAAAGCTAAGGCGAGGAAATATGACGAAGAAGAATATGATTCTTCTTCCCTTTGCAACATCTTATCTTTGTGAGACTGGCTTCTCTGCTGTTGCTGTACTGAAGACCAAGTACAGGTCCCAGCTAAACATTGAGCAGGAGCTGAGAGTTGCAGTATCATGCTTCAAATCCTGCTTCGAAAAGCTGTGCACTGCAAAACGTGCTCATTGTAGCCATTAATCCTGACTTCCTCATTTTGATTTAAAAAAATGAGCACAAATAGTTTTATTAATTTTAGTTTTGTAGGTTAAAGTGTTTTATATATTGTGCTCCTGAGTTAATGTTGCTGATCAATTTGAATTTATTGTTAATTATTTATGTTATTTAACTTTATTTTTCAGTATCAAATGGGGCGCGCCCCACTATTTGAAAAGGACCAAATTATGCCGCTTTTCCACTACAAACGCGGCTGAGTCGGGCTGAGCCGTGCGGTGCTGAGTTGGGCTGAGTCGAGCTGAGCGGGGCTGTTGGAGTTGCATTTCGACTACAACCGCGCTGAACCGTGCTGGCTGGAAGTGGGTGGACACATTGGGTGGAGTTAGCGAAAGTGGGTGGACATCACGTGATGTCGTTAAGCAGCGCAAACAGTGACATCAGTGAGCTTTTAAGTGGTAGTCTCACGACCCGAATAGTAAACAATAAACATGGAGGACATGGAGTCGTTAGTGTTGCTGGTCTTGGTTCTGTGGCTTGTTGTCACCGACAACGCCAACAGATACTGGCAAGAGCGTATAGATGAGGCGAGGCGCATAAGGCTTCATAATTCTCGTAATTTGTAATTCTTCCGGGTTTACGGTGTTTACAGATCCCAGCGTGCTCGCGGGGCGTGTGTGGGCATGTGAGGACACTCCTCCTCACCAATCAGTGCACAGGGGAGTGTCTGCTCACGCCCCTAGCCTCACTCGGCACGGTTTGGGTCGCTTCAGCCCTACTCCAAAATGGTGCGAGTTTTAGGGGCTAAGCAGGGCTGAAGCGAGCTGAGTAGTGCTGTTTTTTGGTAGTCGAAACGCGAGCCGTGTCGGGCTGAAGTGAGCTGAAGCGAGCTGAAGTGAGCTGAAAAAGGGTAGTGGAAAAGGGCCATTAGTCGGTTAAAAAATGTTTATAGTTTAAATAAGTTTTTTTTTTATTTTGCAAATTGCAAGCACTTTGATGGACTTTAAATCTTTTCTGTTAGACTAAAAAACAATGTTAATAAAGTTATTCTTTGTTGTAAGTTGATCTATATTTCTTTATTTTTTATTTTTTGTTTTCTTTAATGTTAATAAGGATACAATGTTATGCAGAGGTGTATTTATATTATAAGTACACCTAACACCATTGTTATGTCTTATAACAATTTTATAGACAAATTATACTATTTATAGTCGCGGCGGAGAGTGGAGGGGCCCGAAATGTTTTCTTCTTCCTGGGGGGGCGCGTAACAGAAAATAATTGAGAAGCACTGCAATAATCCAACCTGGAGGTAACGAAAGCATGAACTAGTTTTTCTGCATCATGTAGTAACATTAAATTTCTTATCTTAGCAATATTTCTGAGATGAAAGAAAGCTATCCAGGTGATGTTATCAATGTGAGTTTCGAATGAAAGACTGGGGTCAATAATCACTCCGAGGTCTTTTACTGCTGCACTTGAAGAAACAGAAAGGCCATCCAGAGTCACTGTGTAATCAGAAAACTTACTTCTAGCTGCATGTGGTCCTAGTACAAGTACTTCAGTTTTGTCAGAGTTGAGCAGAAGAAAGTTAATAAGCATCCAGTGTCTAATGTCCTTTACACATTCCTCAATTCTATTAAGCTGGTGTCTCTCATCAGGTTTTGCAGAAACATACAACTGTGTGTCATCAGCATAACAGTGGAAACTAATACAGTGTTTACGAATAATATCACCCAGAGGTAACATATATAAAGAAAAAAGCAGTGGACCCAAGACAGAACCTTGTGGAACACCAAACTTTAGCTCAGTATGTCTAGAAATATCACCATTTACATCAACATACTGATAGCGATCAGTTAAATAAGACCTGAGCCAGGAGAGGACCGTTACCTTAACTCCCACAACATTTTCTAGTCTATCCAGAAGAATGGAATGATCAATGGTATCAAATGCTGCACTAAGGTCAAGCAACACAAGCAGCGAGACACAGCCCTGATCAGACGCCAACAGTAGGTCATTTACTACTTTAACCAGAGCTGTCTCTGTGCTATGATGAGGTCTAAATCCTGACTGATGCATTTCATGGATGTTATTCCTATGTAAATATAAGCATAACTGCTGTGCCACAGCTTTTTCAAGGATCATGGAGATAAAGGGGAGGTTTGATATTGGCCGATAATTGGACAGCTGACAGGGATCAAGATCAGGTTTTTTAATCAGGGGTTTGATAACTGCTAGTTTAAAGGATTTGGGTACATAGCCAATCGTAAGAGAAGAATTTATTATTTGTGTGTGTGTGTGTGTGTGTGTGTGTGTGTGTGTGTGTGTGTGTGTGTGTGTTTATCACCATTTCATCTATTCATGTACTCCACATCTTTCTGACATATAATCACTGGCCACTTTATTGTTTATATGTTCATAATTAACATCAAAATTGAGGGCGGAGGAGGGGCCTGGGTGTAATTTCATTAGCTTTGATTGTGACATGGTTGTTGGTGCCAGATAGACTAGCTTGAGTATTTCGGAAACTGTTGATGTCCTGATATTTTTACACACAGTCTATAGCATTTAGACAGAATGGTGTGAAAAACAAAAACATCCAGTCAACAGTAGTTCCGCAGGCAGAAATGTCTTGTTTATGAGAGAGATCAGAATGGCTCAAACTACAGGGTGGCTGTGGTAACTTAATTAGCCATTCTTTAGAACAGTAAGGAGCAGAAAAGCATTTCAGAGAACACATCAAACATTTTGGTGGATGGGCTACAACTGCAGATGACCAGATCAGGGTTCACTCTTTTTACTGAAGAACAGGTATCTGAGGTACAGCTTCACCAAAACTAGACAGTTGAAGATTGGAAAAATGTTGCTTGGTCTGATGAGTCTGCTGCAACTTGCATATGGTAGGGTCAGATATTGGCATCAACAGCATGGACTCAACCTCAGCAGCTTGTTCAAGCTGCTGCTGGTGGTGGGGTCATGGTGTGTGGAATGTTCTCTGCGCAGACTTCAGCCTTGTTTGAATGTCAAAATGAATTTACCCATTTTCTAATGGCTGCTTCCAGCATGATAATGCACCATGTCACAAAGCATAAGTTCCATGAATTTGACAGC